>NW_027479370.1:0-140989 GCF_051014685.1 Ptiloglossa arizonensis
TCCGTTCGCGAGATATGGGAGTTTGAAGTTAAGGAATGGTTGAGAAACCATCAAAATTTTCGCAAGTCTGATACTCGAAACCAATAACTGGAATGGCCTAGGGGAAAAGTACACATACCGTTACAATCGGGCGACTTTCTACTTTCACATGCAACAGGAATTTCTAGAGTTCGTCAATCCGTTCGCGAGATATGGGAGTTTGAAGTTAAGCAATGGTTGAGAAACCATCAAAATTTTCGCAAGTCTGATACTCGAAACCAATAACTACAAATGTCTAGGGGAAAAAGACACATACCATTGTAATCGGGCGTGTTTCTACTTCCAGATACATCAGGAATTTCACGAGTTCGTCAATGCGTTCGCGAGATATGGAAGTTTGAAGATAAGGAATGCTTGAGAAACCATCAAAATTTTCGCTGGTCTGATACTCGAAACCAGCAACTGGAATGGCCTAGGGGAAAAGTACACACACCGTTGTAATCGGGCGAGTTCCTACTTTCAGATGCAACAGGAATTTCTAGAGTTCGTCAATCCGTTCGCGAGATATGGAAGTGTGAATTTAAGGAATGGTTGAGAAACCATCAAAATTTTCGCTGGTCTGATACTCGAAAACAATAACTACAAAGGCCTAGGAGAAAAATACACATACCGTTGTAATCGGGCGACTTTCTGCTTTCAGATGCAATAGGAAATTCTCGAGTTGGTCAATCCGTTCGCGAGATATGGAAGTGTGAATTTAAGGAATGGTTGAGAAACCATCAAAATTTTCGCAAGTCTGATACTCGAAACCAATAACTGGAATGGCCTAGGGGAAAAGTACACATACCGTTGCAATCGGGCGACTTTCTACTTTCACATGCAACAGGAATTTCTAGAGTTCGTCAATCCGTTCGCGAGATATGGGAGTTTGAAGTTAAGCAATGGTTGAGAAACCATCAAAATTTTCGCAAGTCTGATACTCGAAACCAATAACTACAAATGTCTAGGGGAAAAAGACACATACCATTGTAATCGGGCGTGTTTCTACTTCCAGATACATCAGGAATTTCACGAGTTCGTCAATGCGTTCGCGAGATATGGAAGTTTGAAGATAAGGAATGCTTGTGAAAACCATCAAAATTTTCGCTGGTCTGATACTCGAAACCAGCAACTGGAATGGCCTAGGGGAAAAGTACACACACCGTTGTAATCGGGCGAGTTCCTACTTTCAGATGCAACAGGAATTTCTAGAGTTCGTCAATCCGTTCGCGAGATATGGGAGTTTGAAGTTAAGGAATGGTTGAGAAACCATCAAAATTTTCGCAAGTCTGATACTCGAAACCAATAACTACAAATGCCTAGGGGAAAAATACACATACCATTGTAATCGGGCGAGATTCTACTTTCACATGCAACAGGAATTTCTCGAGTTCGTCAATGCGTTCGCGAGATATGGGAGTTTGAAGTTAAGGAATGCTTGAGAAATCATCCAAATTTTCGCAAGTCTGATACTCGAATCCAATAACTACTATGGCCTTGGGGAAAAATACACATACCGTTGTAATCGGGCGAGATTCTGCTTTCAGATGCAATAGGAAATTCTCGAGTTCGTCAATCCGTCCGCTTGATATGGAAGTTTGAAGTTAAGGAATGCTTGAGAAACCATCAAAATTTTCGCTGGTCTGATACTCGAAACCAACTACTGGAATGGCCTAGGGGAAAAGTACACACACCGTTGTAATCGGGCGAGTTTCTGCTATCAGATGCAATAGGAAATTCTCGAGTTCGTCAATCCGTTCGCGAGATATGGAAGTGTGAAAATAAGGAATGGTTGAGAAACCATCAAAATTTTCGCAAGTCTGATACTCGAAACTAATAACTACAAAGGCCTAGGAGAAAAATACACAAACAGTTGTAATCGGGCGAGTTTCTACTTTCAGATGCAACAGGAATTTCTCGAGTTCGTCAATCCGTTCGCGAGATATGGGAGTTTGAAGTTAAGGAATGGTTGAGAAACCATCACAATTTTCGCAAGTCTGATACTCAAAATCAATAAATACTATGGCCTAGGGGGAAAATATACATACCGTTGTAATCGGGCGAGTTTCTGCTTTCAGATGCAATAGGAAATTCTCGAGTTCGTCAATCCGTTCGCGAGATATGGGAGTTTGAAGTTAAGGAATGGTTGAGAAACCATCATTACTTTCGCAAGTCTGTTACTCGAAACCAATAACTACAAATGCCTAGGGGAAAAATACACATACCAAAATGATCGGGCGAGATACTACTTTCACATGCAACAGGAATCTCTCGAGTTCGTCAATGCGTTCGCGAGATATGGGAGTTTGAAGTTAAGGAATGCTTGAGAAATCATCCAAATTTTCGCAAGTCTGATACTCGAATCCAATAACTACTATGGCCTTAGGCAAAAATACACATACCGTTGTAATCGGGCGAGATTCTGCTTTCAGATGCAATAGGAAATTCTCTGAATTCGTCAATCCGTTCGCTTGATATGGAAGTTTGAAGTTAAGGAATGCTTGAGAAACCATCAAAATTTTCGCTGGTCTGATACTCGAAAACAATAACTACAAAGGCCTAGGCGAAAAATACACATACCGTTGTAATCGGGCGACTTTCTGCTTTCAGATGCAATAGGAAATTCTCGAGTTGGTCAATCCGTTCGCGAGATATGGATGTGCGAATTTAAGGAATGGTTGAGAAACCATCAAAATTTTCGCAAGTCTGATACTCGAAACCAATAACTGGAATGGCCTAGGGGAAAAGTACACATACCGTTACAATCGGGCGACTTTGTACTTTCACATGCAACAGGAATTTCTCGAGTTCGTCAATCCGTTCGCGAGATATGGGAGTTTGAAGTTAAGGAATGGTTGAGAAACCATCTAAATTTTCGCTGGTCTGAGACTCGAAACCAACAACTGGAATGCCCTAGGGGAAAAGTACACATACCGTTGTAATCGGGCGAGTTTCTACTTTCAGATGCAACAGGAATTTCTCGAGTTCGTCAATCCGTTCGCGAGATATGGGAGTTTGAAGTTAAGGAATGGTTGAGAAACCATCAAAATTTTCGCAAGTCTGATACTCGAAACCAATAACTACAATGGCCTAGGGGAAAAATACACATACCATTGTAATCGGGCGAGTTTCTACTTTCAGATGCAACAGGAATTTCTCGAGTTCGTCAATCCGTTCGCGGGATATGGGAGTTTGAAGTTAAGGAATGGTTGAGAAACCATCAAAATCTTCGCTGGTCTGATACTCGAAACCAATAACTGGAATGGCCTAGGGGAAAAGTACACATACCATTGTAATCGGGCGAGTTTCTACTTTCAGACGCAACAGGAATTTCTCGAGTTCGTCAATCCGTTCGCGAGATATGGGAGTTTGAAGTTAAGGAATGGTTGAGAAACCATCAAAATTTTCGAAACTCTGATACTCGAAACCAATAACTACAATGGCCTAGGGGAAAAATACACATACCGTTGTAATCGGGCGAGTTTCTGCTTTCAGATGCAATAGGAAATTCTCGAGTTGGTCAATCCGTTCGCGAGATATGGAAGTGTGAATTTAAGGAATGGTTGAGAAACCATCAAAATTTTCGCAAGTCTGATACTCGAAACCAATAACTGGAATGGCCTAGGGGAAAAGTACACATACCTTTGCAATCGGGCGACTTTCTACTTTCACATGCAACAGGAATTTCTCGAGTTCGTCAATCCGTTCGCGAGATATGGGAGTTTGAAGTTAAGGAATGGTTGAGAAACCATCAAAATTTTCGCAAGTCTGATACTCGAAACCAATAACTACAAATGCCTAGGGGAAAAATACACATACCATTGTAATCGGTCGAGATTCTACTTTCACATGCAACAGGAATTTCTCGAGTTCGTCAATGCGTTCGCGAGATATGGGAGTTTGAAGTTAAGGAATGCTTGAGAAATCATCCAAATTTTCGCAAGTCTGATACTCGAATCCAATATCTACTATGGCCTTGGGCAAAAATACACATACCGTTGTAATCGGGCGAGATTCTGCTTTCAGATGCAATAGGAAATTCTCGAGTTCGTCAATCCGTTCGCTTGATATGGAAGTGTGAAAATAAGGAATGGTTGAGAAACCATCATAATTTTCGCAAGTCTGATACTCGAAACCAATAACTACAAAGGCCTAGGAGAAAAATACACGTACCGTTGTAATCGGGCGACTTTCTGCTTTCACATGCAACAGGAATTTCTCGAGTTCGTCAATCCGTTCGCGAGATATGGGAGTTTGAAGTTAAGGAATGGTTGAGAAACCATCAAAATTTTCGCTGGTCTGATACTCGAAACCAACAACTGGAATGGCCTAGAGGAAAAGTACACACACCGTTGTAATCGGGCGAGTTTCTGCTTTCAGATGCAATAGGAAATTCTCGTGTTCGTCAATCCGTTCGCGAGAAATGGAAGTGTGAAAATAAGGAATGGTTGAGAAACCGTCAAAATTTTCGCAAGTCTGATACTCGAAACCAATAACTGGAATGGCCTAGGGGAAAAGTACACATACCATTGTAATCGGGCGAGTTTCTACTTTCAGATGTAACAGGAATTTCTCGAGTTCGTCAATCCGTTCGCTTGATATGGGAGTTTGAAGTTAAGGAATGGTTGAGAAACCATCAAAATTTTCGCAAGACTGATACACGAAACCAATAACTACAAAGGCCTAGGAGAAAAATACACATACCGTTGTAATCGGGCGACTTTCTACTTTCACATGCAACAGGAATTTCTCGAGTTCGTCAACCCGTTCGCGGGATATGGGAGTTTGAAGTTGAGGAATGGTTGAGAAACCATCAAAATCTTCGCTGGTCTGATACTCGAAACCAATAACTGGAATGCCCTAGGGGAAAAGTACACACACCGTTGTAATCGGGCGAGTTTCTGCTATCAGATGCAATAGGAAATTCTCGAGTTCGTCAATCCGTTCGCGAGATATGGAAGTGTGAAAATAAGGAATGGTTGAGAAACTATCAAAATTTTCGCAAGTCTGATACTCGAAACCAATAACTACAAAGGCCTAGGAGAAAAATACACATACCATTGTAATCGGGCGAGTTTCTACTTTCAGATGCAACAGGAATTTCTCGAGTTCGTCAATCCGTTCGCGAGATATGGGAGTTTGAAGTTAAGGAATGGTTGAGAAACCATCAAAATTTTCGCTGGTCTGATACTCGAAACCAACAACTGGAATGCCCTAGGGGAAAAGTACACATACCGTTGTAATCGGGCGAGATTCTGCTTTCAGATGCAATAGGAAATTCTCGAGTTCGTCAATCCGTTCGCGAGATATGGAACTTTGAAGTTAAGGAATGCTTGAGAAACCATCAAAATTTTCGCTGGTCTGATACTCGAAACCAACAACTGGAATGGCCTAGGGGAAAAGTACACATACCATTGTAATCGGGCGAGTTTCTACTTTCAGATGCAACAGGAATTTCTCGAGTTCGTCAATCCGTTCGCGAGAAATGGGAGTTTGAAGTTAAGGAATGGTTGAGAAATCATCAAAATATTCGCAAGTCTGATACTCGAATCCAATAACTACTATGGCCTAGGCAAAAATACACATACCGTTGTAATCGGGCGAGATTCTGCATTCAGATGCAATAGGAAATTCTCGAGTTCGTCAATCCGTTCGCGAGATATGGAAGTTTGAAGTTAAGGAATGCTTGAGAAACCATCAAAATTTTCGCTGGTCTGATACTCGAAACAAACAACTGGAATGGCCTAGGGGAAAAGTACACACACCTTTGTAATCGGGCGAGTTTCTGCTATCAGATGCAATAGGAAATTCTCGAGTTCGTCAATCCGTTCGCGAGATATGGAAGTGTGAAAATAAGGAATGGTTGAGAAACTATCAAAATTTTCGCAAGTCCGATACTCGAAACCAATAACTACAAAGGCCTAGGAGAAAAATACACATACCGTTGTAATCGGGCGACTTTCTACTTTCACATGCAACAGGAATTTCTCGAGTTCGTCAATCCGTTCGCGGGATATGGGAGTTTGAAGTTAAGGAATGGTTGAGAAACCATCAAAATCTTCGCAGGTCTGATACTCGAAACCTATATCTGGAATGGCCTAGGGGAAAAATACACATACCGTTGTAATCGGGCGAGATTCTACTTTCACATGCAACAGGAATTTCTCGAGTTCGTCAATGCGTTCGCGGGATATGGGAGTTTGAAGTTAAGGAATGCTTGAGAAATCATCCAAATTTTCGCAAGTCTGATACTCGAATCCAATATCTACTATGGCCTTGGGCAAAAATACACATACCGTTGTAATCGGGCGAGATTCTGCTTTCAGATGCAATAGGAAATTCTCGAGTTCGTCAATCCGTTCGCTTGATATGGAAGTGTGAAAATAAGGAATGGTTGAGAAACCATCATAATTTTCGCAAGTCTGATACTCGAAACCAATAACTACAAAGGCCTAGGAGAAAAATACACATACCGTTGTAATCGGGCGACTTTCTACTTTCACATGCAACAGGAATTTCTCGAGTTCGTCAATCCGTTCGCGGGATATGGGAGTTTGAAGTTAAGGAATGGTTGAGAAACCATCAAAATCTTCGCTGGTCTGATACTCGAAACCAATAACTGGAATGGCCTAGGGGTAAAGTACACATACCATTGTAATCGGGCGAGTTTCTACTTTCAGATGCAACAGGAATTTCTCGAGTTCGTCAATCCGTTCGCGAGATATGGGAGTTTGAAGTTAAGGAATGGTTGAGAAACCATCAAAATTTTCGCTGGTCTGATACTCGAAACCAACAACTGGAATGCCCTAGGGGAAAAGTACACATACCGTTGTAATCGGGCGAGATTCTGCTTTCAGATGCAATAGGAAATTCTCGAGTTCGTCAATCCGTTCGCGAGATATGGAAGTTTGAAGTTAAGGAATGCTTGAGAAACCATCAAAATTTTCGCTGGTCTGATACTCGAAACCAACAACTGGAATGCCCTAGGGGAAAAGTACACATACCGTTGTAATCGGGCGAGATTCTGCTTTCAGATGCAATAGGAAATTCTCGAGTTCGTCAATCCGTTCGCGAGATATGGAAGTTTGAAGTTAAGGAATGCTTGAGAAACCATCAAAATTTTCGCTGGTCTGATACTCGAAACCAACAACTGGAATGGCCTAGAGGAAAAGTACACACACCGTTGTAATCGGGCGAGTTTCTGCTTTCAGATGCAATTGGAAATTCTCGTGTTCGTCAATCCGTTCGCGAGAAATGGAAGTGTGAAAATAAGGAATGGTTGAGAAACCGTCAAAATTTTCGCAAGTCTGATACTCGAAACCAATAACTACTATGGCCTAGGCAAAAATACACATACCGTTGTAATCGGGCGAGATTCTGCATTCAGATGCAATAGGAAATTCTCGAGTTCGTCAATCCGTTCGCGAGGTATGGAAGTTTGAAGTTAAGGAATGCTTGAGAAACCAACAAAATTTTCGCTGGTCTGATACTCGAAACAAACAACTGGAATGGCCTAGGGGAAAAGTACACACACCGTTGTAATCGGGCGAGTTTCTGCTATCAGATGCAATAGGAAATTCTCGAGTTCGTCAATCCGTTCGCGAGATATGGAAGTGTGAAAATAAGGAATGGTTGAGAAACTATCAAAATTTTCGCAAGTCTGATACTCGAAACCAATAACTACAAAGGCCTAGGAGAAAAATACACATACCGCTGTAATCGGGCGACTTTCTACTTTCACATGCAACAGGAATTTCTCGAGTTCGTCAATCCGTTCGCGGGATATGGGAGTTTGAAGTTAAGGAATGGTTGAGAAACCATCAAAATCTTCGCTGGTCTGATACTCGAAACCTATATCTGGAATGGCCTAGGGGAAAAGTACACATACCGTTGTAATCGGGCGAGATTCTGCTTTCAGATGCAATAGGAAATTCTCGAGTTGGTCAATCCGTTCGCGAGATATGGAAGTGTGAATTTAAGGAATGGTTGAGAAACCATCAAAATTTTCGCAAGTCTGATACTCGAAATCAATAACTGGAATGGCCTAGGGGAAAAGTACACATACCATTGTAATCGGGCGAGTTTCTACTTTCAGATGCAACAGGAATTTCTCGAGTTCGGCAATCCGTTCGCGAGATATGGGAGTTTGAAGTTAAGGAATGGTTGAGAAACCATCAAAATTTTCGCAAGTCTGATACTCGAATCCAATAACTACTATGGCCTAGGGCAAAAATACACATACCGTTGTAATCGGGCGAGATTCTGCTTTCAGATGCAATAGGAAATTCTCGAGTTCGTCAATCCGTTCGCGAGATATGGAAGTTTGAATTTAAGGAATGCTTGAGAAACCATCAAAATTTTCGCTGGTCTGATACTCGAAACCAACAACTGGAATGGCCTAGGGGAAAAGTACACACACCGTTGTAATCGGGCGAGTTTCAGCTTTCAGATTCAATAGGAAATTCTCGTGTTCGTCAATCCGTTCGCGAGAAATGGAAGTGTGAAAATAAGGAATGGTTGAGAAACCATCAAAATTTTCGCAAGTCTGATACTCGAAACCAATAACTGGAATGGCCTAGGGGAAAAGTACACATACCATTGTAATCGGGCGAGTTTCTACTTTCAGATGCAACAGGAATTTCTCGAGTTCGTCAATCCGTTCGCTTGATATGGGAGTTTGAAGTTAAGGAATGGTTGAGAAACCATCAAAATTTTCGCAAGTCTGATACTCGAAACCAATAACTACAAAGGCCTAGGGGGAAAACACACATATTTTGTAATCGGGCGAGTTTCTACTTTCAGATGCAATACGAATTTCTAGCGTTCGTCAATCCGTTCGCGAGATATGGGAGTTTGAAGTTAAGGGATGGTTGAGAAACCATCAAAATTTTCGCAAGTCTGATACTCGAAACCAATAACTGGAATGGCCTAGGGGAAAAATACACATACCATTGTAATCGGGCGAGATTCTACTTTCACATGCAACAGGAATTTCTCGAGTTCGTCAATGCTTTCGCGAGATATGGGAGTTTGAAGTTAAGGAATGCTTGAGAAATCATCCAAATTTTCGCAAGTCTGATACTCGAATCCAATAACTACTATGGCCTTGGGCAAAGATACACATACCGTTGTAATCGGGCGACTTTCTACTTTCACATGCAACAGGAATTTCTCGAGTTCGTCAATCCGTTCGCGGGATATGGGAGTTTGAAGTTAAGGAATGGTTGAGAAACCATCAAAATCTTCGCTGGTCTGATACTCGAAACCAATAACTGGAATGGCCTAGGGGAAAAGTACACATACCATTGTAATCGGGCGAGTTTCTACTTTCAGATACAACAGGAATTTCCCGAGTTCCTCAATCCGTTCGCGAGATATGGGAGTTTGAAGTTAAGGAATGGTTGAGAAACCATTAAAATTTTCGCAAGTCTGATACTAGAAACCAATAACTACAAATGCCTAGGGGAAAAATACACATACCATTGTAATCGGGCGAGATTCTACTTTCACATGCAACAGGAATTTCTCGAGTTCGTCAATGCGTTCGCGAGATATGGGAGTTTGAAGTTAAGGAATGCTTGAGAAATCATCCAAATTTTCGCAAGTCTGATACTCGAATCCAATATCTACTATGGCCTAGGGGAAAAATACACATACCGTTGTAATCGGGCGAGTTTCTGCTTTCAGATGCAATAGGAAATTCTCGAGTTCGTCAATCCGTTCGCTTGATATGGAAGTGTGAAAATAAGGAATGGTTGAGAAACCATCATAATTTTCGCTGGTCTGATACTCGAAACCAACAACTGGAATGGCCTAGAGGAAAAGTACACACACCGTTGTAATCGGGCGAGTTTCTGCTTTCAGATGCAATTGGAAATTCTCGTGTTCGTCAATCCGTTCGCGAGAAATGGAAGTGTGAAAATAAGGAATGGTTGAGAAACCGTCAAAATTTTCGCAAGTCTGATACTCGAAACCAATAACTGGAATGGCCTAGGGGAAAAGTACACATACCGTTGCAATCGGGCGACTTTCTACTTTCACATGCAACAGGAATTTCTCGATTTCGTCAATCCGTTCGCGAGATATGGGGGTCTGAAGTTAAGGAATGGTTGAGAAACCATCAAAATTTTCCCAAGTCTGATATTCGAAACCAATAACTACAATGGCCTAGGGGAAAAATACACATACCGTTGTAATCGGGCGAGTTTCTGCTTTCAGATGCAATAGGAAATTCTCGAGTTGGTCAATCCGTTCGCGAGATATGGAAGTGTGAATTTAAGGAATGGTTGAGAAACCATCAAAATTTTCGCAAGTCTGATACTCGAAATCAATAACTGGAAGGGCCTAGGGGAAAAGTACACATACCGTTGTAATCGGGCGAGTTTCTACTTTCAGATGCAACAGGAATTTCTCGAGTTCGTCAATCCGTTCGCGAGAAATGGGAGTTTGAAGTTAAGGAATGGTTGAGAAATCATCAAAATTTTCGCAAGTCTGATACTCGAATCCAATAACTACTATGGCCTTGGGCAAAGATACACATACCGTTGTAATCGGGCGGCTTTCTACTTTCACATGCAACAGGAATTTCTCGAGTTCGTCAATCCGTTCGCGGGATATGGGAGTTTGAAGTTAAGGAATGGTTGAGAAACCATCAAAATCTTCGCTGGTCTGATACTCGAAACCAATAACTGGAATGGCCTAGGGGAAAAGTACACATACCATTGTAATCGGGCGAGTTTCTACTTTCAGATACAACAGGAATTTCCCGAGTTCGTCAATCCGTTCGCGAGATATGGGAGTTTGAAGTTAAGGAATGGTTGAGAAACCATTAAAATTTTCGCAAGTCTGATACTAGAAACCAATAACTACAAATGCCTAGGGGAAAAATACACATACCATTGTAATCGGGCGAGATTCTACTTTCACATGCAACAGGAATTTCTCGAGTTCGTCAATGCGTTCGCGAGATATGGGAGTTTGAAGTTAAGGAATGCTTGAGAAATCATCCAAATTTTCGCAAGTCTGATACTCGAATCCAATATCTACTATGGCCTTGGGCAAAAATACACATACCGTTGTAATCGGGCGAGATTCTGCTTTCAGATGCAATAGGAAATTCTCGAGTTCGTCAATCCGTTCGCTTGATATGGAAGTGTGAAAATAAGGAATGGTTGAGAAACCATCATAATTTTCGCAAGTCTGATACTCGAAACCAATAACTACAAAGGCCTAGGAGAAAAATACACATACCGTTGTAATCGGGCGACTTTCTACTTTCACATGCAACAGGAATTTCACGAGTTCGTCAATCCGTTCGCGGGATATGGGAGTTTGAAGTTAAGGAATGGTTGAGAAACCATCAAAATCTTCGCTGGTCTGATACTCGAAATCAATAACTGGAATGGCCTAGGGGTAAAGTACACATACCATTGTAATCGGGCGAGTTTCTACTTTCAGATGCAACAGGAATTTCTCGAGTTCGTCAATCCGTTCGCGAGATATGGTAGTTTGAAGTTAAGGAATGGTTGAGAAACCATCAAAATTTTCGCTGGTCTGATACTCGAAACCAACAACTGGCATGCCCTAGGGGAAAAGTACACATACCGTTGTAATCGGGCGAGATTCTGCTTTCAGATGCAATAGGAAATTCTCGAGTTCGTCAATCCGTTCGCGAGATATGGAAGTTTGAAGTTAAGGAATGCTTGAGAAACCATCAAAATTTTCGCTGGTCTGATACTCGAAACCAACAACTGGAATGGCCTAGAGGAAAAGTACACACACCGTTGTAATCGGGCGAGTTTCTGCTTTCAGATGCAATTGGAAATTCTCGTGTTCGTCAATCCGTTCGCGAGAAATGGAAGTGTGAAAATAAGGAATGGTTGAGAAACCGTCAAAATTTTCGCAAGTCTGACACTCGAAACCAATAACTGGAATGGCCTAGGGGAAAAGTACACATACCGTTGCAATCGGGCGACTTTCTACTTTCACATGCAACAGGAATTTCTCGATTTCGTCAATCCGTTCGCGAGATATGGGGGTCTGAAGTTAAGGAATGGTTGAGAAACCATCAAAATTTTCCCATGTCTGATACTCGAAACCAATAACTACAATGGCCTAGGGGAAAAATACACATACCGTTGTAATCGGGCGAGTTTCTGCTTTCAGATGCAATAGGAAATTCTCGAGTTGGTCAATCCGTTCGCGAGATATGGAAGTGTGAATTTAAGGAATGGTTGAGAAACCATCAAAATTTTCGCAAGTCTGATACTCGAAATCAATAACTGGAATGGCCTAGGGGAAAAGTACACATACCATTGTCATCGGGCGAGTTTCTACTTTCAGATGCAACAGGAATTTCTCGAGTTCGTCAATCCGTTCGCGAGAAATGGGAGTTTGAAGTTAAGGAATGGTTGAGAAATCATCAAAATTTTCGCAAGTCTGATACTCGAATCCAATAACTACTATGGCCTTGGGCAAAGATACACATACCGTTGTAATCGGGCGGCTTTCTACTTTCACATGCAACAGGAATTTCTCGAGTTCGTCAATCCGTTCGCGGGATATGGGAGTTTGAAGTTAAGGAATGGTTGAGAAACCATCAAAATCTTCGCTGGTCTGATACTCGAAACCAATAACTGGAATGGCCTAGGGGAAAAGTACACATACCATTGTAATCGGGCGAGTTTCTACTTTCAGATACAACAGGAATTTCCCGAGTTCGTCAATCCGTTCGCGAGATATGGGAGTTTGAAGTTAAGGAATGGTTGAGAAACCATTAAAATTTTCGCAAGTCTGATACTAGAAACCAATAACTACAAATGCCTAGGGGAAAAATACACATACCATTGTAATCGGGCGAGATTCTACTTTCACATGCAACAGGAATTTCTCGAGTTCGTCAATGCGTTCGCGAGATATGGGAGTTTGAAGTTAAGGAATGCTTGAGAAATCATCCAAATTTTCGCAAGTCTGATACTCGAATCCAATATCTACTATGGCCTTGGGCAAAAATACACATACCGTTGTAATCGGGCGAGATTCTGCTTTCAGATGCAATAGGAAATTCTCGAGTTCGTCAATCCGTTCGCTTGATATGGAAGTGTGAAAATAAGGAATGGTTGAGAAACCATCATAATTTTCGCAAGTCTGATACTCGAAACCAATAACTACAAAGGCCTAGGAGAAAAATACACATACCGTTGTAATCGGGCGACTTTCTACTTTCACATGCAACAGGAATTTCTCGAGTTCGTCAATCCGTTCGCGGGATATGGGAGTTTGAAGTTAAGGAATGGTTGAGAAACCATCAAAATCTTCGCTGGTCTGATACTCGAAACCAATAACTGGAATGGCCTAGGGGTAAAGTACACATACCATTGTAATCGGGCGAGTTTCTACTTTCAGATGCAACAGGAATTTCTCGAGTTCGTCAATCCGTTCGCGAGATATGGGAGTTTGAAGTTAAGGAATGCTTGAGAAACCATCAAAATTTTCGCTGGTCTGATACTCGAAACCAACAACTGGAATGGCCTAGAGGAAAAGTACACACACCGTTGTAATCGGGCGAGTTTCTGCTTTCAGATGCAATTGGAAATTCTCGTGTTCGTCAATCCGTTCGCGAGAAATGGAAGTGTGAAAATAAGGAATGGTTGAGAAACCGTCAAAATATTCGCAAGTCTGATACTCGAAACCAATAACTGGAATGGCCTAGGGGAAAAGTACACATACCGTTGCAATCGGGCGACTTTCTACTTTCACATGCAACAGGAATTTCTCGATTTCGTCAATCCGTTCGCGAGATATGGGGGTCTGAAGTTAAGGAATGGTTGAGAAACCATCAAAATTTTCCCAAGTCTGATACTCGAAACCAATAACTACAATGGCCTAGGGGAAAAATACACATACCGTTGTAATCGGGCGAGTTTCTGCTTTCAGATGCAATAGGAAATTCTCGAGTTGGTCAATCCGTTCGCGAGATATGGAAGTGTGAATTTAAGGAATGGTTGAGAAACCATCAAAATTTTCGCAAGTCTGATACTCGAAATCAATAACTGGAATGGCCTAGGGGAAAAGTACACATACCATTGTAATCGGGCGAGTTTCTACTTTCAGATGCAACAGGAATTTCTCGAGTTCGTCAATCCGTTCGCGAGAAATGGGAGTTTGAAGTTAAGGAATGGTTGAGAAATCATCAAAATTTTCGCAAGTCTGATACTCGAATCCAATAACTACTATGGCCTAGGGCAAAAATACACATACCGTTGTAATCGGGCGAGATTCTGCATTCAGATGCAATAGGAAATTCTCGAGTTCGTCAATCCGTTCGCGAGATATGGATGTTTGAAGTTAAGGAATGCTTGAGAAACCATCAAAATTTTCGCTGGTCTGATACTCGAAACCAACAACTGGAATGGCCTAGGGGAAAAGTACACGCACCGTTGTAATCGGGCGAGTTTCTGCTTTCAGATGCAATAGGAAATTCTCGTGTTCGTCAATCCGTTCGCGAGAAATGGAAGTGTGAAGATAAGGAATGGTTGAGAAACCATCAAAATTTTCGCAAGTCCGATACTCGAAACCAATAACTGGAATGGCCTAGGGGAAAAGTACACATACCATTGTAATCGGGCGAGTTTCTACTTTCAGATGCAACAGGAATTTCTCGAGTTCGTCAATCCGTTCGCTTGATATGGGAGTTTGAAATTAAGGAATGGTTGAGAAACCATCAAAATTTTCGCAAGTCTGATACTCGAAACCAATAACTACAAAGGCCTAGGGGGAAAACACACATATCTTTGTAATCGGGCGAGTTTCTACTTTCAGATGCAATACGAATTTCTAGCGTTCGTCAATCCGTTCGCGAGATATGGGAGTTTGAAGTTAAGGGATGGTTGAGAAACCATCAAAATTTTCGCAAGTTTGATACTCGAAACCGATAACTGGAATGGCCTAGGGGAAAAGTACACATACCGTTGCAATCGGGCGTCTTTCTACTTTCACATGCAACAGGAATTTCTCGAGTTCGTCAATCCGTTCGCGAGATATGGGAGTTTGAAGTTAAGGAATGGTTGAGAAACCATCAAAATATTCGCAAGTCTGATACTCGAAACCAATAACTACAAATGCCTAGGGGAAAAATACACATACCATTGTAATTGGGCGAGATTCTACTTTCACATGCAACAGGAGTTTCTCGAGTTCGTCAATGCGTTCGCGAGATATGGGAGTGTGAAAATAAGGAATGGTTGAGAAACCATCATAATTTTCGCAAGTCTGATACTCGAAACCAATAACTACAAAGGCCTAGGAGAAAAATACACATACCGTTGTAATCGGGCGACTTTCTACTTTCAGATGCAACAGGAATTTCTCTAGTTCGTCAATCCGTTCGCGGGATATGGGAGTTTGAAGTTAAGGACTGGTTGAGAAACCATCAAAATCTTCGCAGGTCTGATACTCGAAACCAATAACTGGAATGGCCTAGGGGAAAAGTACACATACCATTGTAATCGGGCGAGCTTCTACTTTCAGATGCAACAGGAATTTCTCGAGTTCGGCAATCCGTTCGCGAGATATGGGAGTTTGAAGTTAAGGAATGGTTGAGAAACCATCAAAATTTTCGCAAGTCTGATACTCGAATCCAATAACTACTATGGCCTAGGGCAAAAATACACATACCGTTGTAATCGGGCGAGATTCTGCTTTCAGATGCAATAGGAAATTCTCGAGTTCGTCAATCCGTTCGCGAGATATGGAAGTTTGAATTTAAGGAATGCTTGAGAAACCATCAAAATTTTCGCTGGTCTGATACTCGAAACCAACAACTGGAATGGCCTAGGGGAAAAGTACACACACCGTTGTAATCGGGCGAGTTTCAGCTTTCAGATTCAATAGGAAATTCTCGTGTTCGTCAATCCGTTCGCGAGAAATGGAAGTGTGAAAATAAGGAATGGTTGAGAAACCATCAAAATTTTCGCAAGTCTGATACTCGAAACCAATAACTGGAATGGCCTAGGGGAAAAGTACACATACCATTGTAATCGGGCGAGTTTCTACTTTCAGATGCAACAGGAATTTCTCGAGTTCGTCAATCCGTTCGCTTGATATGGGAGTTTGAAGTTAAGGAATGGTTGAGAAACCATCAAAATTTTCGCAAGTCTGATACTCGAAACCAATAACTACAAAGGCCTAGGGGGAAAACACACATATTTTGTAATCGGGCGAGTTTCTACTTTCAGATGCAATACGAATTTCTAGCGTTCGTCAATCCGTTCGCGAGATATGGGAGTTTGAAGTTAAGGGATGGTTGAGAAACCATCAAAATTTTCGCAAGTCTGATACTCGAAACCAATAACTGGAATGGCCTAGGGGAAAAGTACACATACCGTTGCAACCGGGCGACTTTCTACTTTCACATGCAACAGGAATTTCTCGAGTTCGTCAATTCGTTCGCGAGATATGGGAGTTTGAAGTTAAGGAATGGTTGAGAAACCATCAAAATTTTCGCAAGTCTGATACTCGAAACCAATAACTACAAATGCCTAGGGGAAAAATACACATACCATTGTAATCGGGCGAGATTCTACTTTCACATGCAACAGGAATTTCTCGAGTTCGTCAATGCTTTCGCGAGATATGGGAGTTTGAAGTTAAGGAATGCTTGAGAAATCATCCAAATTTTCGCAAGTCTGATACTCGAATCCAATAACTACTATGGCCTTGGGCAAAGATACACATACCGTTGTAATCGGGCGACTTTCTACTTTCACATGCAACAGGAATTTCTCGAGTTCGTCAATCCGTTCGCGGGATATGGGAGTTTGAAGTTAAGGAATGGTTGAGAAACCATCAAAATCTTCGCTGGTCTGATACTCGAAACCAATAACTGGAATGGCCTAGGGGAAAAGTACACATACCATTGTAATCGGGCGAGTTTCTACTTTCAGATACAACAGGAATTTCCCGAGTTCCTCAATCCGTTCGCGAGATATGGGAGTTTGAAGTTAAGGAATGGTTGAGAAACCATTAAAATTTTCGCAAGTCTGATACTAGAAACCAATAACTACAAATGCCTAGGGGAAAAATACACATACCATTGTAATCGGGCGAGATTCTACTTTCACATGCAACAGGAATTTCTCGAGTTCGTCAATGCGTTCGCGAGATATGGGAGTTTGAAGTTAAGGAATGCTTGAGAAATCATCCAAATTTTCGCAAGTCTGATACTCGAATCCATTATCTACTATGGCCTAGGGGAAAAATACACATACCGTTGTAATCGGGCGAGTTTCTGCTTTCAGATGCAATAGGAAATTCTCGTGTTCGTCAATCCGTTCGCGAGAAATGGAAGTGTGAAGATAAGGAATGGTTGAGAAACCATCAAAATTTTCGCAAGTCCGATACTCGAAACCAATAACTGGAATGGCCTAGGGGAAAAGTACACATACCATTGTAATCGGGCGAGTTTCTACTTTCAGATGCAACAGGAATTTCTCGAGTTCGTCAATCCGTTCGCTTGATATGGGAGTTTGAAATTAAGGAATGGTTGAGAAACCATCAAAATTTTCGCAAGTCTGATACTCGAAACCAATAACTACAAAGGCCTAGGGGGAAAACACACATATCTTTGTAATCGGGCGAGTTTCTACTTTCAGATGCAATACGAATTTCTAGCGTTCGTCAATCCGTTCGCGAGATATGGGAGTTTGAAGTTAAGGGATGGTTGAGAAACCATCAAAATTTTCGCAAGTTTGATACTCGAAACCGATAACTGGAATGGCCTAGGGGAAAAGTACACATACCGTTGCAATCGGGCGTCTTTCTACTTTCACATGCAACAGGAATTTCTCGAGTTCGTCAATCCGTTCGCGAGATATGGGAGTTTGAAGTTAAGGAATGGTTGAGAAACCATCAAAATATTCGCAAGTCTGATACTCGAAACCAATAACTACAAATGCCTAGGGGAAAAATACACATACCATTGTAATTGGGCGAGATTCTACTTTCACATGCAACAGGAGTTTCTCGAGTTCGTCAATGCGTTCGCGAGATATGGGAGTGTGAAAATAAGGAATGGTTGAGAAACCATCATAATTTTCGCAAGTCTGATACTCGAAACCAATAACTACAAAGGCCTAGGAGAAAAATACACATACCGTTGTAATCGGGCGACTTTCTACTTTCAGATGCAGCAGGAATTTCTCTAGTTCGTCAATCCGTTCGCGGGATATGGGAGTTTGAAGTTAAGGACTGGTTGAGAAACCATCAAAATCTTCGCAGGTCTGATACTCGAAACAAATAACTGGAATGGCCTAGGGGAAAAGTACACATACCATTGTAATCGGGCGAGCTTCTACTTTCAGATGCAACAGGAATTTCTCGAGTTCGGCAATCCGTTCGCGAGATATGGGAGTTTGAAGTTAAGGAATGGTTGAGAAACCATCAAAATTTTCGCAAGTCTGATACTCGAATCCAATAACTACTATGGCCTAGGGCAAAAATACACATACCGTTGTAATCGGGCGAGATTCTGCTTTCAGATGCAATAGGAAATTCTCGAGTTCGTCAATCCGTTCGCGAGATATGGAAGTTTGAATTTAAGGAATGCTTGAGAAACCATCAAAATTTTCGCTGGTCTGATACTCGAAACCAACAACTGGAATGGCCTAGGGGAAAAGTACACACACCGTTGTAATCGGGCGAGTTTCAGCTTTCAGATTCAATAGGAAATTCTCGTGTTCGTCAATCCGTTCGCGAGAAATGGAAGTGTGAAAATAAGGAATGGTTGAGAAACCATCAAAATTTTCGCAAGTCTGATACTCGAAACCAATAACTGGAATGGCCTAGGGGAAAAGTACACATACCATTGTAATCGGGCGAGTTTCTACTTTCAGATGCAACAGGAATTTCTCGAGTTCGTCAATCCGTTCGCTTGATATGGGAGTTTGAAGTTAAGGAATGGTTGAGAAACCAT
The DNA here is from genome assembly GCF_051014685.1 of Ptiloglossa arizonensis. Classification (NCBI taxonomy): domain Eukaryota; kingdom Metazoa; phylum Arthropoda; class Insecta; order Hymenoptera; family Colletidae; genus Ptiloglossa; species Ptiloglossa arizonensis. The sequence continues at coordinate 18,989 of NW_027479370.1, forward strand.
CAAAATTTTCGCAAGTCTGATACTCGAAACCAATAACTACAAAGGCCTAGGGGGAAAACACACATATTTTGTAATCGGGCGAGTTTCTACTTTCAGATGCAATACGAATTTCTAGCGTTCGTCAATCCGTTCGCGAGATATGGGAGTTTGAAGTTAAGGGATGGTTGAGAAACCATCAAAATTTTCGCAAGTCTGATACTCGAAACCAATAACTGGAATGGCCTAGGGGAAAAGTACACATACCGTTGCAACCGGGCGACTTTCTACTTTCACATGCAACAGGAATTTCTCGAGTTCGTCAATTCGTTCGCGAGATATGGGAGTTTGAAGTTAAGGAATGGTTGAGAAACCATCAAAATTTTCGCAAGTCTGATACTCGAAACCAATAACTACAAATGCCTAGGGGAAAAATACACATACCATTGTAATCGGGCGAGATTCTACTTTCACATGCAACAGGAATTTCTCGAGTTCGTCAATGCTTTCGCGAGATATGGGAGTTTGAAGTTAAGGAATGCTTGAGAAATCATCCAAATTTTCGCAAGTCTGATACTCGAATCCAATAACTACTATGGCCTTGGGCAAAGATACACATACCGTTGTAATCGGGCGACTTTCTACTTTCACATGCAACAGGAATTTCTCGAGTTCGTCAATCCGTTCGCGGGATATGGGAGTTTGAAGTTAAGGAATGGTTGAGAAACCATCAAAATCTTCGCTGGTCTGATACTCGAAACCAATAACTGGAATGGCCTAGGGGAAAAGTACACATACCATTGTAATCGGGCGAGTTTCTACTTTCAGATACAACAGGAATTTCCCGAGTTCCTCAATCCGTTCGCGAGATATGGGAGTTTGAAGTTAAGGAATGGTTGAGAAACCATTAAAATTTTCGCAAGTCTGATACTAGAAACCAATAACTACAAATGCCTAGGGGAAAAATACACATACCATTGTAATCGGGCGAGATTCTACTTTCACATGCAACAGGAATTTCTCGAGTTCGTCAATGCGTTCGCGAGATATGGGAGTTTGAAGTTAAGGAATGCTTGAGAAATCATCCAAATTTTCGCAAGTCTGATACTCGAATCCAATATCTACTATGGCCTAGGGGAAAAATACACATACCGTTGTAATCGGGCGAGTTTCTGCTTTCAGATGCAATAGGAAATTCTCGAGTTCGTCAATCCGTTCGCTTGATATGGAAGTGTGAAAATAAGGAATGGTTGAGAAACCATCATAATTTTCGCTGGTCTGATACTCGAAACCAACAACTGGAATGGCCTAGAGGAAAAGTACACACACCGTTGTAATCGGGCGAGTTTCTGCTTTCAGATGCAATTGGAAATTCTCGTGTTCGTCAATCCGTTCGCGAGAAATGGAAGTGTGAAAATAAGGAATGGTTGAGAAACCGTCAAAATTTTCGCAAGTCTGATACTCGAAACCAATAACTGGAATGGCCTAGGGGAAAAGTACACATACCGTTGCAATCGGGCGACTTTCTACTTTCACATGCAACAGGAATTTCTCGATTTCGTCAATCCGTTCGCGAGATATGGGGGTCTGAAGTTAAGGAATGGTTGAGAAACCATCAAAATTTTCCCAAGTCTGATACTCGAAACCAATAACTACAATGGCCTAGGGGAAAAATACACATACCGTTGTAATCGGGCGAGTTTCTGCTTTCAGATGCAATAGGAAATTCTCGAGTTGGTCAATCCGTTCGCGAGATATGGAAGTGTGAATTTAAGGAATGGTTGAGAAACCATCAAAATTTTCGCAAGTCTGATACTCGAAATCAATAACTGGAAGGGCCTAGGGGAAAAGTACACATACCATTGTAATCGGGCGAGTTTCTACTTTCAGATGCAACAGGAATTTCTCGAGTTCGTCAATCCGTTCGCGAGAAATGGGAGTTTGAAGTTAAGGAATGGTTGAGAAATCATCAAAATTTTCGCAAGTCTGATACTCGAATCCAATAACTACTATGGCCTTGGGCAAAGATACACATACCGTTGTAATCGGGCGGCTTTCTACTTTCACATGCAACAGGAATTTCTCGAGTTCGTCAATCCGTTCGCGGGATATGGGAGTTTGAAGTTAAGGAATGGTTGAGAAACCATCAAAATCTTCGCTGGTCTGATACTCGAAACCAATAACTGGAATGGCCTAGGGGAAAAGTACACATACCATTGTAATCGGGCGAGTTTCTACTTTCAGATACAACAGGAATTTCCCGAGTTCGTCAATCCGTTCGCGAGATATGGGAGTTTGAAGTTAAGGAATGGTTGAGAAACCATTAAAATTTTCGCAAGTCTGATACTAGAAACCAATAACTACAAATGCCTAGGGGAAAAATACACATACCATTGTAATCGGGCGAGATTCTACTTTCACATGCAACAGGAATTTCTCGAGTTCGTCAATGCGTTCGCGAGATATGGGAGTTTGAAGTTAAGGAATGCTTGAGAAATCATCCAAATTTTCGCAAGTCTGATACTCGAATCCAATATCTACTATGGCCTTGGGCAAAAATACACATACCGTTGTAATCGGGCGAGATTCTGCTTTCAGATGCAATAGGAAATTCTCGAGTTCGTCAATCCGTTCGCTTGATATGGAAGTGTGAAAATAAGGAATGGTTGAGAAACCATCATAATTTTCGCAAGTCTGATACTCGAAACCAATAACTACAAAGGCCTAGGAGAAAAATACACATACCGTTGTAATCGGGCGACTTTCTACTTTCACATGCAACAGGAATTTCTCGAGTTCGTCAATCCGTTCGCGGGATATGGGAGTTTGAAGTTAAGGAATGGTTGAGAAACCATCAAAATCTTCGCTGGTCTGATACTCGAAACCAATAACTGGAATGGCCTAGGGGTAAAGTACACATACCATTGTAATCGGGCGAGTTTCTACTTTCAGATGCAACAGGAATTTCTCGAGTTCGTCAATCCGTTCGCGAGATATGGGAGTTTGAAGTTAAGGAATGGTTGAGAAACCATCAAAATTTTCGCTGGTCTGATACTCGAAACCAACAACTGGAATGCCCTAGGGGAAAAGTACACATACCGTTGTAATCGGGCGAGATTCTGCTTTCAGATGCAATAGGAAATTCTCGAGTTCGACAATCCGTTCGCGAGATATGGAAGTTTGAAGTTAAGGAATGCTTGAGAAACCATCAAAATTTTCGCTGGTCTGATACTCGAAACCAACAACTGGAATGGCCTAGAGGAAAAGTACACACACCGTTGTAATCGGGCGAGTTTCTGCTTTCAGATGCAATTGGAAATTCTCGTGTTCGTCAATCCGTTCGCGAGAAATGGAAGTGTGAAAATAAGGAATGGTTGAGAAACCGTCAAAATATTCGCAAGTCTGATACTCGAAACCAATAACTGGAATGGCCTAGGGGAAAAGTACACATACCGTTGCAATCGGGCGACTTTCTACTTTCACATGCAACAGGAATTTCTCGATTTCGTCAATCCGTTCGCGAGATATGGGGGTCTGAAGTTAAGGAATGGTTGAGAAACCATCAAAATTTTCCCAAGTCTGATACTCGAAACCAATAACTACAATGGCCTAGGGGAAAAATACACATACCGTTGTAATCGGGCGAGTTTCTGCTTTCAGATGCAATAGGAAATTCTCGAGTTGGTCAATCCGTTCGCGAGATATGGAAGTGTGAATTTAAGGAATGGTTGAGAAACCATCAAAATTTTCGCAAGTCTGATACTCGAAATCAATAACTGGAATGGCCTAGGGGAAAAGTACACATACCATTGTAATCGGGCGAGTTTCTACTTTCAGATGCAACAGGAATTTCTCGAGTTCGTCAATCCGTTCGCGAGAAATGGGAGTTTGAAGTTAAGGAATGGTTGAGAAATCATCAAAATTTTCGCAAGTCTGATACTCGAATCCAATAACTACTATGGCCTAGGGCAAAAATACACATACCGTTGTAATCGGGCGAGATTCTGCATTCAGATGCAATAGGAAATTCTCGAGTTCGTCAATCCGTTCGCGAGATATGAAAGTTTGAAGTTAAGGAATGCTTGAGAAACCATCAAAATTTTCGCTGGTCTGATACTCGAAACAAACAACTGGAATGGCCTAGGGGAAAAGTACACATACCACTGTAATCGGGCGAGTTTCTACTTTCAGATGCAACAGGAATTTCTCGAGTTCGTCAATCCGTTCGCGAGATATGGGAGTTTGAAGTTAAGGAATGGTTGAGAAACCATCGAAATTTTCGCAAGTCTGATACTCGAATCCAGTAACTACTATGGCCTAGGGCAAAAATACACATACCGTTGTAATCGGGCGAGATTCTGCTTTCAGATGCAATAGGAAATTCTCGAGTTCGTCAATCCGTTCGCGAGATATGGATGTTTGAAGTTAAGGAATGCTTGAGAAACCATCAAAATTTTCGCTGGTCTGATACTCGAAACCAACAACTGGAATGGCCTAGGAGAAAAGTACACGCACCGTTGTAATCGGGCGAGTTTCTGCTTTCAGATGCAATAGGAAATTCTCGTGTTCGTCAATCCGTTCGCGAGAAATGGAAGTGTGAAGATAAGGAATGGTTGAGAAACCATCAAAATTTTCGCAAGTCCGATACTCGAAACCAATAACTGGAATGGCCTAGGGGAAAAGTACACATAGCATTGTAATCGGGCGAGTTTCTACTTTCAGATGCAACAGGAATTTCTCGAGTTCGTCAATCCGTTCGCTTGATATGGGAGTTTGAAATTAAGGAATGGTTGAGAAACCATCAAAATTTTCGCAAGTCTGATACTCGAAACCAATAACTACAAAGGCCTAGGGGGAAAACACACATATCTTTGTAATCGGGCGAGTTTCTACTTTCAGATGCAATACGAATTTCTAGCGTTCGTCAATCCGTTCGCGAGATATGGGAGTTTGAAGTTAAGGGATGGTTGAGAAACCATCAAAATTTTCGCAAGTTTGATACTCGAAACCGATAACTGGAATGGCCTAGGGGAAAAGTACACATACCGTTGCAATCGGGCGTCTTTCTACTTTCACATGCAACAGGAATTTCTCGAGTTCGTCAATCCGTTCGCGAGATATGGGAGTTTGAAGTTAAGGAATGGTTGAGCAACCATCAAAATTTTCGCAAGTCTGATACTCGAAACCAATAACTACAAATGCCTAGGGGAAAAATACACATACCATTGTAATTGGGCGAGATTCTACTTTCACATGCAACAGGAGTTTCTCGAGTTCGTCAATGCGTTCGCGAGATATGGGAGTGTGAAAATAAGGAATGGTTGAGAAACCATCATAATTTTCGCAAGTCTGATACTCGAAACCAATAACTACAAAGGCCTAGGAGAAAAATACACATACCGTTGTAATCGGGCGACTTTCTACTTTCAGATGCAACAGGAATTTCTCTAGTTCGTCAATCCGTTCGCGGGATATGGGAGTTTGAAGTTAAGGACTGGTTGAGAAACCATCAAAATCTTCGCAGGTCTGATACTCGAAACCAATAACTGGAATGGCCTAGGGGAAAAGTACACATACCATTGTAATCGGGCGAGCTTCTACTTTCAGATGCAACAGGAATATCTCGAGTTTGTTAATCCGTTCGCGAGATATGGGAGTTTGAAGTTAAGGAATGGTTGAGAAACCATCAAAATTTTCGCAAGTCTGGTACTCGAAACCAATAACTACAATGGCCTAGGGTAAAAATACACATACCGTTGTAATCGGACGAGTTTCTGCTTTCAGATGCAATAGGAAATTCTCGAGTTGGTCAATCCGTTCGCGAGATATGGAAGTTTGAATTTAAGGAATGGTTGAGAAACCATCAAAATTTTCGCAAATCTGATACTCGAAATCAATAACTGGAATGGCCTAGGGGAAAAGTACACATACCATTGTAATCGGGCGAGTTTCTACTTTCAGATGCAACAGGAATTTCTCGAGTTCGTCAATCCGTTCGCGAGGAATGGGAGTTTGAAGTTAAGGAATGGTTGAGAAATCATCATAATTTTCGCATTTCTGATACTCGAATCCAATAACTACTATGGCCTAGGGCAAAAATACACATACCGTTGTAATCGGGCGAGATTCTGCTTTCTGATGCAGTAGGAAATTCTCGTGTTCGTCAATCCGTTCGCGAGAAATGGAAGTGTGAAAATAAGGAATGGTTGAGAAACCATCCAAGTTTTCGCTGGTCTGATACTCGAAACCAACAACTGGAATGGCCTAGAGGAAAAGTACACACCCCGTTGTAATCGGGCCAGTTTCTGCTTTCAGATGCAATAGGAAATTCTCGTGTTCGTCAATCCGTTCGCGAGAAATGGAAGTGTGAATATAAGGAATGGTTTAGAAACCATCAAAATTTTAGGAAGTCTGATACTCGAAACCAATAACTGGAATTGCCTAGGGGAAAAGTACACATACCATTGTAATCGGGCGAGTTTCTACTTTCAGATGCAACAGGAATTTCTCGAGTTCGTCAATCCGTTCGCGAGAAGTGGGAGTTTGAAGTTAAGGAATGGTTGAGAAATCATCAAAATTTTCGCAGGTCTGATACTCGAATCCAATAACTACTATGGCCTAGGGCAAAAATACACATACCGTTGTAATCGGGCGAGATTCTGCTTTCAGATGCAATAGGAAATTCTCGAGTTCGTCAATCCGTTCGCGAGATATGGAAGTTTGAAGTTAAGGAATGCTTGAGAAACCATCAAAATTTTCGCAAGTCTGATACTCGAAACCAATAACTAAAAAGGCCTAGGGGGGAAACACACACATCCTTGTAATCGGGCGAGTTTCTACTTTCAGATGCAACAGGAATTTCTCGAGTTCGTCAATCCGTTCGCGAGATATTTAAGTGTGAAGTTAAGGAATGGTTGAGAAACCATCAAAATTTTCGCAAGTCTGATACTCGAAACCAATAACTGGAATGGCCTAGGGGAAAAGTACACATACCATTGTAATCGGGCGAGTTTCTATTTTCAGATGCAACAGGAATTTCTCGAGTTCGTCAATCCGTTCGCGAGATATGGGAGTTTGAAGTTAAGGAATGGTTGAGAAACCATCAAAATTTTCGCAAGTCTGATACTCGAAACCAATAACTACAAATGCCCAGGGGAAAAATACACATACCATTGTAATCGGGCGAGATTCTACTTTCACATGCAACAGGAATTTCTCGAGTTCGTCAATGCGTTCGCGAGATATGGGAGTTTGAAGTTAAGGAATGCTTGAGAAATCATCCAAATTTTCGCAAGTCTGATACTCGAATCCAATAACTACTATGGCCTTGGCCAAAAATACACATACCGTTGTAATCGGACGAGATTCTGCTTTCAGATGCAATAGGAAATTCTCGTGTTCGTCAATCCGTTCGCGAGAAATGGAAGTGTGAATATAAGGAATGGTTGAGAAACCATAAAAATTTTAGCAAGTCTGATACTCGAAACCAATAACTGGAATTGCCTAGGGGAAAAGTACACATACCATTGTAATCGGGCGAGTTTCTACTTTCAGATGCAACAGGAATTTCTCGAGTTCGTCAATCCGTTCGCGAGAAGTGGGAGTTTGAAGTTAAGGAATGGTTGAGAAATCATCAAAATTTTCGCAGGTCTGATACTCGAATCCAATAACTACTATGGCCTAGGGCAAAAATACACATACCGTTGTAATCGGGCGAGATTCTGCTTTCAGATGCAATAGGAAATTCTCGAGTTCGTCAATCCGTTCGCGAGATATGGAAGTTTGAAGTTAAGGAATGCTTGAGAAACCATCAAAATTTTCGCAAGTCTGATACTCGAAACCAATAACTAAAAAGGCCTAGGGGGAAAACACACACATCCTTGTAATCGGGCGAGTTTCTACTTTCAGATGCAACAGGAACTTCTCGAGTTCGTCAATCCGTTCGCGAGATATTTAAGTGTGAAGTTAAGGAATGGTTGAGAAACCATCAAAATTTTCGCAAGTCTGATACTCGAAACCAATAACTGGAATGGCCTAGGGGAAAAGTACACATACCATTGTAATCGGGCGAGTTTCTATTTTCAGATGCAACAGGAATTTCTCGAGTTCGTCAATCCGTTCGCGAGATATGGGAGTTTGAAGTTAAGGAATGGTTGAGAAACCATCAAAATTTTCGCAAGTCTGATACTCGAAACCAATAACTACAAATGCCCAGGGGAAAAATACACATACCATTGTAATCGGGCGAGATTCTACTTTCACATGCAACAGGAATTTCTCGAGTTCGTCAATGCGTTCGCGAGATATGGGAGTTTGAAGTTAAGGAATGCTTGAGAAATCATCCAAATTTTCGCAAGTCTGATACTCGAATCCAATAACTACTATGGCCTTGGCCAAAAATACACATACCGTTGTAATCGGACGAGATTCTGCTTTCAGATGCAATAGGAAATTCTCGAGTTCGTCAATCCGTTCGCTTGATATGGAAGTTTGAAGTTAAGGAATGCTTGAGAAACCATCAAAATTTTCGCTGGTCTGATACTCGAAACCAACAACTGGAATGGCCTAGGGGAAAAGTACACACACCGTTGTAATCGGGCGAGTCTCTGCTATCAGATGCAATAGGAAATTCTCGAGTTCGTCAATCCGTTCGCGAGATATGGGAGTTTGAAGTGAAGGAATGGTTTAGAAACCATCAAAATCTTCGCTGGTCTGATACTCGAAACCAATAACTGGAATGGCCTAGGGGAAAAGTACACATACCATTGTAATCGGGCGGGTTTCTACTTTCAGATGCAACAGGAATTTCTCGAGTTCGTCTATCCGTTCGCGAGATATGGGAGTTTGAAGTTAAGGAATGGTTGAGGAACCATCAAAATCTTCGCTGGTCTGATACTCGAAACCAATAACTGGAATGGCCTAGGGGAAAAGTACACATACCGTTGTAATCGGGCGAGATTCTGCTTTCAGATGCAATAGGAAATTCTCGAGTTGGTCAATCCGTTCGCGAGATATGGAAGTGTGAATTTAAGGAATGGTTGAGAAACCATCAAAATTTTCGCAAGTCTGATACTCGAAATCAATAACTGGAATGGCCTAGGGGAAAAGTACACACACCGTTGTAATCGGGCGAGTTTCTGCTTTCAGATGCAATAGGAAATTCTCGTGTTCGTCAATCCGTTCGCGAGAAATGGAAGTGTGAAAATAAGGAATGGTTGAGAAACCATCAAAATTTTCGCAAGTCTGATACTCGAAACCAATAACTACAAATGCCTAGGGGAAAAATACACATACCATTGTAATCGGGCGAGATTCTACTTTCACATGCAACAGGAATTTCTCGAGTTCGTCAATGCGTTCGCGAGATATGGGAGTTTGAAGTTAGGGAATGCTTGAGAAATCATCCAAATTTTCGCAAGTCTGATACACGAATCCAATAACTACAAAGGCCTAGGGGGAAAACACACATATCTTTGTAATCGGGCGAGTTTCTACTTTCAGATGCAATAGGAATTTCTAGCGTTCGTCAATCCGTTCGCGAGATATGGGAGTTTGAAGTTAAGGGATGCTTGAGAAACCATCAAAATTTTCGCAAGTCTGATACTCGAAACCAATAACTGGAATGGCCTAGGGTAAAAGTACACATACCGTTGCAATCGGGCGACTTTCTACTTTCACATGCAACAGGAATTTCTCGAGTTCGTCAATCCGTTCGCGAGATATGGGAGTTTGAAGTTAAGGAATGGTTGAGAAACCATCAAAATTTTCGCAAGTCTGATACTCGAAACCAATAACTACAAATGCCTAGGGGAAAAATACACATACCATTGTAATCGGGCGAGATTCTACTTTCACATGCAACAGGAATTTCTCGAGTTCGTCAATGCGTTCGCGAGATATGGGAGTTTGAAGTTAGGGAATGCTTGAGAAATCATCCAAATTTTCGCAAGTCTGATACACGAATCCAATAACTACTATGGCCTTGGGCAAAAATACACATACCGTTGTAATCGGGCGAGATTCTGCTTTCAGATGCAATAGGAAATTCTCGAGTTCGTCAATCCGTTCGCTTGATATGGAAGTTTGAAGTTAAGGAGTGCTTGAGAAACCATCAAAATTTTCGCTGGTCTGATACTCGAAACCAACAACTGGAATGGCCTAGGGGAAAAGTACACACACCGTTGTAATCGGGCGAGTTTCTGCTATCAGATGCAATAGGAAATTCTCGAGTTCGTCAATCCGTTCGCGAGATATGGAAGTGTGAAAATAAGGAATGGTTGAGAAACCATCATAATTTTCGCAAGTCTGATACTCGAAACCCATAACTACAAGGCCTAGGAGAAAATTACACATACCGTCGAAATCGGGCGACTTTCTACTTTCACATGCAACAGGAATTTCTCGAGTTCGTCAATCCGTTCGCGGGATATGGGAGTTTGAAGTTAAGGAATGGTTGAGAAACCATCAAAATCTTCGCTGGTCTGATACTCGAAATCAATAACTGGAATGGCCTAGGCGAAAAGTACACATACCCTTGCAATCGGGCGACTTTCTACTTTCACATGCAACAGGAAATTCTCGAGTTCGTCAATCCGTTCGCGAGATATGGGAGTTTGAAGTTAAGGAATGGTTGAGAAACCATCAAAATTTTCCCAAGTCTGATACTCGAAACCAATAACTACAATGGCCTAGGGGAAAAATAAACATACCGTTGTAATCGGGCGAGTTTCTGCTTTCAGATGCAATAGGAAATTCTCGAGTTGGTCAATCCGTTCGCGAGATATGGAAGTGTGAATTTAAGGAATGGTTGAGAAACCATAAAAATTTTCGCAAGTCTGATACTCGAAATCAATAACTGGAATGGCCTAGGGGAAAAGTACACATACCATTGTAATCGGGCGAGTTTCTACTTTCAGATGCAACAGGAATTTCTCGAGTTCGTCAATCCGTTCGTGAGATATGGGAGTTTGAAGTTAAGGAATGGTTGAGAAACCATAAAAATTTTCACTGGTCTGATACTCGAAACCAATAACTGGAATGGCCTAGGGGAAAAGTACACACACCATTGTAATCGGGCGTGTTTCTACTTTCAGATGCAAGAGGAATTTCTCGAGTTCGTCAATCCGTTCGCGAGATATGGGAGTTTAAATTTAAGGAATGGTTGAGAAACCTTCCAAATTTTCGCAAGTCTGATACTCGAAACCAATAACTACAATGGCCTAGGGGAAAAATACACATACCTTTGTAATCGGGCGAGTTTCTGCTTTCAGATGCAATAGGAAATTCTCGAGTTCGTCAATCCGTTCGCTTGATATGGAAGTTTGAAGTTAAGGAGTGCTTGAGAAACCATCAAAATTTTCGCTGGTCTGATACTCGAAACCAACAACTGGAATGGCCTAGGGGAAAAGTACACACACCGTTGTAATCGGGCGAGTTTCTGCTATCAGATGCAATAGGAAATTCTCGAGTTCGTCAATCCGTTCGCGAGATATGGAAGTGTGAAAATAAGGAATGGTTGAGAAACCATCATAATTTTCGCAAGTCTGATACTCGAAACCCATAACTACAAGGCCTAGGAGAAAAATACACATACCGTCGTAATCGGGCGACTTTCTACTTTCACATGCAACAGGAATTTCTCGAGTTCGTCAATCCGTTCGCGGGATATGGGAGTTTGAAGTTAAGGAATGGTTGAGAAACCATCAAAATCTTCGCTGGTCTGATACTCGAAATCAATAACTGGAATGGCCTAGGGGAAAAGTACACATACCGTTGCAATCGGGCGACTTTCTACTTTCACATGCAACAGGAAATTCTCGAGTTCGTCAATCCGTTCGCGAGATATGGGAGTTTGAAGTTAAGGAATGGTTGAGAAACCATCAAAATTTTCCCAAGTCTGATACTCGAAACCAATAACTACAATGGCCTAGGGGAAAAATACACATACCGTTGTAATCGGGCGAGTTTCTGCTTTCAGATGCAATAGGAAATTCTCGAGTTGGTCAATCCGTTCGCGAGATATGGAAGTGTGAATTTAAGGAATGGTTGAGAAACCATCAAAATTTTCGCAAGTCTGATACTCGAAATCAATAACTGGAATGGCCTAGGGGAAAAGTACACATACCATTGTAATCGGGCGAGTTTCTACTTTCAGATGCAACAGGAATTTCTCGAGTTCGTCAATCCGTTCGTGAGATATGGGAGTTTGAAGTTAAGGAATGGTTGAGAAACCATAAAAATTTTCACTGGTCTGATACTCGAAACCAATAACTGGAATGGCCTAGGGGAAAAGTACACACACCATTGTAATCGGGCGTGTTTCTACTTTCAGATGCAAGAGGAATTTCTCGAGTTCGTCAATCCGTTCGCGAGATATGGGAGTTTAAATTTAAGGAATGGTTGAGAAACCATCAAAATTTTCGCAAGTCTGATACTCGAAACCAATAACTACAATGGCCTAGGGGAAAAATACACATACCTTTGTAATCGGGCGAGTTTCTGCTTTCAGATGCAATAGGAAATTCTCGAGTTCGTCAATCCGTTCGCGAGATATGGAAGTGTGAAGTTAAGGAATGGTTGAGAAACCATCAAAATTTTCGCAAGTCTGATACTCGAAACCAATAACTGGAATGGCCTAGGGGAAAAGTACTCACACCATTGTAATCGGGCGAGTTTCTACTTCCTCATGCAACAGGAATTTCTCGAGTTCGTCAATCCGTCCGCGAGAAATGGGAGTCTGAAGTTAAGGAATGTTTGAGAAACCATAAAAATTTTCGCTGGTCTAATACTCGAAACCAATAACTGGAACGGCCTAGGGGAAAAGTACACACACCATTGTAATCGGGCGGGTTTCTACTTTCAGATACAATAGGAATTTCTCGTGTTCGTCAATCCGTTCGCGGGATATAGGAATTTGAAGTTAAGGAATGGCTGAGAAATCATCAAAATTTTCGCAAGTCTGATACTCGAATCCAATAACTATTATGGCCTAGGGCAAAAATACACATACCGTTGTAATCGGGCGAGTTTCTGCTTTCAGATGCAATAGGAAATTCTCGAGTTCGTCAATCCGTCCGCGAGATATGGAAGTTTGAAGTTAAGGAATGATTGAGAAACCATCAAAATTTTCGCAAGTCTGATACTCGAAACCAATAACTGGAATGGCCTAGGGGAAAAGTACACATACCATTGTAATCTGGCGGGTTTCTACTTTCAGATGCAATAGGAATTTCTCGAGTTCGTCATTCCGTTCGCGAAATATGGGAGTTTGAAGTTAAGGAATGGTTGAGAAACCATCAAAATATTCGCACGTCTGATACTCGAATCCGATAACTATTATGGCCTAGGGCAAAAATACACATACCGTTGTGATCGGGCGAGTTTCTGCTTTCAGATGCAATAGGAAATTCTCGAGTTCGTCAATCCGTTCGCGAGATATGGAAGTTTGAAGTTAAGGAATGATTGAGAAACCATCAAAATTTTCGCAAGTCTGATACTCGAAACCAATAACTGGAATGGCCTAGGGGAAAAGTACACACACCACTGTAATCGGGGGAGTTTCTACTTCCACATGCAACAGGAATTTCTCGAGTTCGTCAATCAGTCCGCGAGAAATGGGAGTCTGAAGTTAAGGAATGGTTGAGAAACCATCAAAATTTTCGCTGGTCTAATACTCGAAACCCATAACTGGAACGGCCTAGGGGAAAAGTACACACACCATTGTAATCGGGCGGGTTTCTACTTTCAGATACAATAGGAATTTCTCGAGTTCGTCAATCCGTTCGCGGGATATGGGAATTTGAAGTTAAGGAATGGCTGAGAAATCATCAAAATTTTCGCAAGTCTGATACTCGAAACCAATAACTACAAATGCCTAGGGGAAAAATACACATACCATTGTAATCGGGCGAGATTCTACTTTCACATGCAACAGGAATTTCTCGAGTTCGTCAATGCGTTCGCGAGATATGGGAGTTTGAAGTTAGGGAATGCTTGAGAAATCATCCAAATTTTCGCAAGTCTGATACACGAATCCAATAACTACTATGGCCTTGGGCAAAAATACACATACCGTTGTAATCGGGCGAGATTCTGCTTTCAGATGCAATAGGAAATTCTCGAGTTCGTCAATCCGTTCGCGAGATATGGGAGTTTGAAGTTAAGGAATGGTTGAGAAACCATCAAAATTTTCGCAAGTCTGATACTCGAAACCAATAACTACAAATGCCTAGGGGAAAAATACACATACCATTGTAATCGGGCGAGATTCTACTTTCACATGCAACAGGAATTTCTCGAGTTCGTCAATGCGTTCGCGAGATATGGGAGTTTGAAGTTAGGGAATGCTTGAGAAATCATCCAAATTTTCGCAAGTCTGATACACGAATCCAATAACTACTATGGCCTTGGGCAAAAATACACATACCGTTGTAATCGGGCGAGATTCTGCTTTCAGATGCAATAGGAAATTCTCGAGTTCGTCAATCCGTTCGTTTGATATGGAAGTTTGAAGTTAAGGAGTGCTTGAGAAACCATCAAAATTTTCGCTGGTCTGATACTCGAAACCAACAACTGGAATGGCCTAGGGGAAAAGTACACACACCGTTGTAATCGGGCGAGTTTCTGCTATCAGATGCAATAGGAAATTCTCGAGTTCGTCAATCCGTTCGCGAGATATGGAAGTGTGAAAATAAGGAATGGTTGAGAAACCATCATAATTTTCGAAAGTCTGATACTCGAAACCCATAACTACAAGGCCTAGGAGAAAAATACACATACCGTCGTAATCGGGCGACTTTCTACTTTCACATGCAACAGGAATTTCTCGAGTTCGTCAATGCGTTCGCGAGATATGGGAGTTTGAAGTTAAGGAATGCTTGAGAAACCATCAAAATTTTCGCAACTCTGATACTCGAAACCAATAACTACAATGGCCTAGGGGAAACATACACATACCGTTGTAATCGGGCGAGTTTCTGCTTTCAGATGCAACAGGAATTTCTCGAGTTCGTCAATCCGTACGCGAGATATGGGAGTTAGAAGTTAAGGAATGTTTGAGAAACCTTCAAAATTTTCGCTGGTCTGATACTCGAAACCAATAACTGGAACGGCCTAGGTCAAAAATACAGATACCGTTGTAATCGGGCGAATTTCTGCTTTCAGATGTAATAGGAAATTCTCGAGTTCGTCAATCCGTTCGCGAGATATGGGAGTTTGAATTTATGGAATGGTTGAGAAACCTTCGAAATTTTCGCAAGTCTGATACTCGAAACCAATAACTACAAAGGCATAGGGGAAAAATGCACATACCATTGTAATCGGGCGAGTTTCCACTTTCAGATGCAACAGGAATTTCTCGAGTTCGTCATTCCGTTCGCGAGATATGGGAGTTTGAAGTTAAGGAATGGTTGAGAAACCATCAAAATTTTCGCAATTCTGATGCTAGAAACCAATAACTACTATGGCCTAGGGGAAAAATACACATACCGTTGTAATCGGGCGAGTTTCTGCTTTCAGATGCAACAGGAATTTCTCGAGTTCGTCAATTCGTTCGCGAGATATGGGAGTTTGAAGTTAAGGAATGCTTGAGAAACCATCAAAATTATCGCAATTCGGATGCTAGAAACGAATAACTGGACTTGCCTAGGGGAAAAGTACACAGACCATTAAAATCGGGCGAGTTTCTACTTTCAGATGCAACAGGAATTTCTCGAGTTCGTCATTCCGTTCGCGAGATATGGGAGTTTGAAATTAAGGAATGGTTGAGAAACCATCACAATTTTCGCAAGTCTGATACTCGAAACCAATAACCACTATGGCCTAGGGCAAAAATACACATACCGTTCTAATCGGGCGAGTTTCTGCTTTCAGATGTAATAGGAAATTCTCGAGTTCGTCAATCCGTTCGCGAGATATGGGAGTTTGAATTTATGGAATGGTTGAGAAACCTTCAAAATTTTCGCAAGTCTGATACTCGAAACCAATAACTGGAATGGCCTAGGGGAAAAGTACACATACCATTGTAATCGGGCGAGTTTCTACTTTCAGATGCAACAGGAATTTCTCGAGTTCGTCAATCCGTTCGCGAGATATGGAAGTTTGAAATTAAGGAATGCTTGAGAAACCATCAAAATTTTCGCTGGTCTGATACTCGAAACCAACAAATGGAATGGCCTAGGGGAAAAGTTCACACACCTTTGTAATCGGGCGAGTTTCTGCTTTCAGATGCAACAGGAATTTCTCGAGTTCGTCAATCCGTTCGCGAGATATGGGAGTTTGAAGTTAAAGAATGCTTGAGAAACCATCAAAATTTTCGCAAGTCTGATACTCGAAACCAATAACTACAAAGCCATAGGGGAAAAATGCACATACCTTTGTAATCAGGCGAGTTTCCACTTTCAGATGCAATAAGAATTTCTCGAGTTCGTCATTCCGTTCGCGAGATATGGGAGTTTGAAGTTAAGGAACGGTTGAGAAACCATCAAAATTTTCGCAATTCTGATACTCGAAACCAATAACTACTATGGCCTAGGGCAAAAATGCCCATACCGTTGAAATCGGGCGAGTTTCTACTTTCAGATGCAACAGGAAGTTCTCGAGTTCGTCAATCCGTTCGCGAGATATGGGAGTTTGAAGTTAAGGAATGCTTGAGAAACCATAAAAATTTTCGCAAGTCTGATTCTCGAAACCAATAACTACAAAGGCGTAGGGGAAAAATGCACATAGCGTTGTAATCGGGCGAGTTTCTGCTTTCAGATGCAACAGGAATTTCTCGAGTTCGTCAATCCGTTCGCGAGATATGGGAGTTTGAAATTAAGGAATGGTTGAGAAACCATCAAAATTTTCGCAAGTCTGATACTCGAAACCAATAACTACAGAGGCATAGGGGAAAAATGCACATACCGTAGTAATCGGGCGAGCTTCTGCTTTCAGATGCAACAGGAATTTCTCGAGTTCGTCATTCCGTTCGCGAGATGTGGTAGTTTGAAGTTAAGGAATGTTTGAAACACCATCAAAATTTTCGCAAGTCTGATACTCGAAACCAATAACTACAAGGGCCTAGGGGAAAAATACACATACCGTTGTAATTGGGCGAGTTTCTGCTGTCAGATGCAACAGGAATTTCTCGAGTTCGTCAATCCGTTCTCGAGATTTGGGAGTTTGAAGTTAAGGAATGCTTGAGAAACCATCAAAATTATCGCAAGTCTGATACTCGAAACCAATAACAACAAAGGCCTAGGGGAAAAATACACGTACCGTTGTAATCGGGCGAGTTTCTGCTTTCAGATGCGATAGGAAATTCTCGAGTTCGTCAATCCGTTCGCAAGAATAGAAAGTTTGAAGTTAAGGAATGGTTGAGAAACCATCAAAATTTTCGCAATTCTGATGCTAGAAACCAATAACTACAATGGCCTATGGGAAAAATACACACACCGTTGTAATCGGGCGAGTTTCTGCTTTCCGATGCAACAGGAATTTCTCGAGTTCGTCAATCCGTTCGCGAGATATGGGTGTTTGAAGTTATGGAATGGTTGAGAAACCATTAAAATTTTCGCAATTCTGATACTCGAAACCAATAACTACTATGGCCTAGGGCAAAAATGTACATACCGTTGAAATCGGGCGAGTTTCTGTTTTCAGATGTAACAGGTATTTCTCGAGTTCGTCAATCCGTTCGCGAGATATGGGAGTTTGAAATTAAGGAATGGTTGAGAAACCATCAAAATTTTCGCAAGTCTGATACTCGAAACCAATAACTACAAAGGCATAGGGGAAAATGCACATACCTTTGTAATCGGGCGAGTTTCCACTTCCAGGTGCAACAGGAATTTCTCGAGTTCGTCATTCCGTTCGCGAGATATGGGAGTTTGAAGTTAAGGAATGGTTGAGAAACCATCAAAATTTTCGCAATTCTGATGCTAGAAACCAATAACTACAATGGCCTAGGGGAAAAATACACATACCGTTGTAATCGGGCGAGTTTCTGCTTTCAGATGCAATAGGAAATTCTCGAGTTCGTCAATCCGTTCGCGAGATATGGTAGTTTGAAGTTAAGGAATGGTTGAGAAACCATCACAATCTTCGCAAGTCTGATACTCGAAACCAATAACCACTATGGCCTAGGGCAAAAATACACATACCGTTGTAATCGGGCGAGTTTCTGCTTTCAGATGCAATAGGAAATTCTCGAGTTCGTCAATCCGATCGCGAGATATGGAAGTTTGAAGTTAAGGAATGCTTGAGAAACCATCAAAATTTTCGCTGGTCTGATACTCGAAACCAACAACTGGAATGGCCTAGGGGAAAAGTACACACACCGTTGTATTCGGGCGAGTTTCTGCTTTCAGAAGCAATAGGAAATTCTCGAGCTCGTCAATCCGTTCGCGAGATATGGGAGTTGGAAATTAAGGAATGGTTGAGAAACCATCAAAACTTTCGCAAGTCTGATACTCGAAACCAATGACTACAATGGCCTAGGGGAAAAATACACATACCGTTGTAATCGGGCGGGTTTCTGCTTTCAGATGCAATAGGAAATTCTCGAGTTCGTCAATCTGTTCGCGAGATATGGAAGTGTGAAGTTAAGGAATGGTTGAGAAACCATCAAAATTTTCGCAAGTCTGATACTCGAAACCAATAACTGGAATGGCCTAGGGGAAAAGTACACATAGCATTGTAATCGGGCGAGTTTCTACTTTCAGATGCAACAGGAATTTCTCGAGTTCGTCAATCCGTTCGCGAGATATGGAAGTTTGAAGTTAAGGAATGCTTGAGAAACCGTCAAAATTTTCGCAAGTCACATACTCGAAACCAATAACTACAAAGGCATAGGGGAAAAATGCACATACCTTTGTAATCGGGCGAGTTTCCACTTCCAGATGCAACAGGAATTTCTCGAGTTCGTCATTCCGTTCGCGAGATATGGGAGTTTGAAGTTAAGGAATGGTTGAGAAACCATCAAAATTTTCGCAATTCTAATGCTAGAAACCAATAACTACAATGGCCTAGGGGAAAAATACACATACCGTTGTAATCGGGCGAGTTTCTGCTTTCAGATGCAATAGGAAATGCTCGAGTTCGTCAATCCGTTCGCGAGATATGGTAGTTTGAAGTTAAGGAATGGTTGAGAAACCATGAAAATTTTCGCAAGTCTGATACTGGAAACCAATAACTACAATGGCCTAGGGGAAAAAATACACATACCGTTGTATTCGGGCGAGTTTCTGCTGTCAGATGCAACAGGAATTTCTCGAGTTCGTCAATTCGTTCGCGAGATATGGGTGTTTGAAGTTAAGGAATGCTTGAGAAACCATCAAAATTATCGCAATTCGGATGCTAGAAACGAATAACTGGAATTGCCCAGGGGAAAAGTACACAGACCAATAAAATCGGGCGAGTTACTACTATCAGATGCAACAGGAATTTCTCGAGTTCGTCATTCCGTTCGCGAGATATGGGAGTTTGAAGTTAAGGAATGGTTGAGAAACCATCACAATTTTCGCAGGTCTGATACTCGAAACCAATAACCACTATGGCCTAGGGCAAAAATACACATACCGTTGTAATCGGGCGAGTTTCTGCTTTCAGATGCAATAGGAAATTCTCGAGTTCGTCAAACCGATCGCGAGATATGGAAGTTTGAAGTTAAGGAATGCTTGAGAAACCATCAAAATTTTCGCTGGTCTGATACTCGAAACCAACAACTGGAATGGCCTAGGGGAAAAGTACACACACCGTTGTATTCGGGCGAGTTTCTGCTTTCAGAAGCAATAGGAAATTCTCGAGCTCGTCAATCCGTTCGCGAGATATGGGAGTTGGAAATGAAGGAATGGTTGAGAAACAATCAAAATTTTGGCAAGTCTGATACTCGAAACCAATAACTACAATGGCCTAGGGGAAAAATACACATACCGTTGTAATCGGGCGGGTTTCTACTTTCAGATGCAATAGGAAATTCTCGAGTTCGTCAATCTGTTCGCGAGATATGGAAGTGTGAAGTTAAGGAATGGTTGAGAAACCATCAAAATTTTCGCAAGTCTGATACTCGAAACCAATAACTGGAATGGCCTAGGGGAAAAGTACACATACCATTGTAATCGGGCGAGTTTCTACTTTCAGATGCAACAGGAATTTCTCGAGTTCGTCAATCCGTTCGCGAGATATGGAAGTTTGAAGTTAAGGAATGCTAGAGAAACCATCAAAATTTTCGCTGGTCTGATACTCGAAACCAACAACTGGAATGGCCTAGGGGAAAACTACACACACCATTGTAATCGGTCGAGTTTCCACTTTCAGATGCAATAGGAATTTCTCGAGTTCGTCATTCCGTTCGCGAGATATGGGAGTTTGAAGTTATGGAATGCTTGAGAAACCATCAAAATTTTCGCAACTGTGATACTCGAAACCAATAACTACAATGGCCTAGGGGGAAAATACACACACCATTGTAATCGTGCGAGTTTCTACTTTCAGATGCAACAGGAATTTCTCGAGTTCGTCATTCCGTTCGCGAGATATGGGAGTTTGAAGTTAAGGAATGGTAGAGAAACCATCAAAATTTTCGCAAGTCTCATACTCGAAACCAATAACTACAAAGGCATAGGGGAAAAATGCACATACCTTTGTAATCGGGCGAGTTTCCACTTCCAGATGCAACAGGAATTTCTCGAGTTCGTCATTCCGTTCGCGAGATATGGGAGTTTGAAGTTAAGGAATGGTTGAGAAACCATCAAAATTTTTGCAATTCTGATGCTAGAAACCAATAACTACAATGGCCCAGGGGAAAAATACACACACCGTTGTAATCGGGCGAGTTTCTGCTTTCAGATGCAATAGGAAATTCTCGAGTTCGTCAATCCGTTCGCGAGATATGGTAGATTGAAGTTAAGGAATGTTTGAGAAACCATCAAAATTTTCGCAAGTCTGATACTCGAAACCAATAACTACAATGGCCTAGGGGAAAATACACATACCGTTGTAATCGGGCGAGTTTCTGCTGTCAGATGCAACAGGAATTTCTCGAGTTCGTCAATTCGTTCGCGAGATATGGGTGTTTGAAGTTAAGGAATGCTTGAGAAACCATCAAAATTATCGCAATTCGGATGCTAGAAACGAATAACTGGAATTGCCTAGGGGAAAAGTACACAGACCAATAAAATCGGGCGAGTTACTACTTTCAGATGCAACAGGAATTTCTCGAGTTCGTCATTCCGTTCGCGAGATATGGGAGTTTGAAGTTAAGGAATGGTTCAGAAACCATCACAATTTTCGCAAGTCTGATACTCGAAACCAATAACTACAATGGCCTACGGCAAAAATACACATACCGTTGTAATCGGGCGAGTTTCTGCTTTCAGATGCAATAGGAAATTCTCGAGTTCGTCAATCCGTTCGCAAGATATGAAAGTTTGAAGTTAAGGAATGGTTGAGAAACCATCAAAATTTTCGCAATTCTGATGCTAGAAACCAATAACTACAATGGTCTATGGGAAAAATATACACGCCGTTGTAATCGGGCGAGTTTCTGCTTTCCGATGCAACAGGAATTTCTTGAGTTCGTCAATCCGTTCGCGAGATATGGGTGTTTGAAGTTATGGAATGGTTGAGAAACCATTAAAATTTTCGCAATTCTGATACTCGAAACCAATAACTACTATGGCCTAGGGCAAAAACGCACATACCGTTGAAATCGGGCGAGTTTCTGCTTTCAGATGCAACAGGTATTTCTCGAGTTCGTCAATCCGTTCGCGAAATATGGGAATTTGAAGTTAAGGAATGCTTGAGAAACCATCAAAACTTTCGCAAGTCTGATACTCGAAACCAATAACTACAATGGCCTAGGGGAAAAATACACATACCGTTGTAATCGGGCGGGTTTCTACTTTCAGATGCAATAGGAAATTCTCGAGTTCGTCAATCTGTTCGCGAGATATGGAAGTGTGAAGTTAAGGAATGGTTGAGAAACCATCAAAATTTTCGCAAGTCTGATACTCGAAACCAATAACTGGAATGGCCTAGGGGAAAAGTACACATACCATTGTAATCGGGCGAGTTTCTACTTTCAGATGCAACAGGAATTTCTCGAGTTCGTCAATCCGTTCGCGAGATATGGAAGTTTGAAGTTAAGGAATGCTAGAGAAACCATCAAAATTTTCGCTGGTCTGATACTCGAAACCAATAACTACAAAGGCGTAGGGGAAAAATACACATACGGTTGTAATCGGGCGACTTTCTACTTTCACATGCAACAGGAATTTCTCGAGTTCGTCAATCCGTTCGCGGGATATGGGAGTTTGAAGTTAAGGAATGGTTGAGAAACCATCAAAATTTTCGCTGGTCTGATACTCGAAACCAATAACTGGAATGGCCTAGGGGAAAAGTACACACACCATTGTAATCGGTCGAGTTTCTACTTTCATATACAACAGGAATTTCTCGAGTTCGTCATTCCGTTCGCGAGATATGGGAGTTTGAAATTAAGGAATGGTTGAGAAACCTTCAAAATTTTCGCAATTCTGATGCTTGAAACCAATAACTACAATGGCCTAGGGGAGAAATACACATGCCGTTGTAATCGGGCGAGTTTCTGCTTTCAGATGCAACAGGAATTTCTCGAGTTCGTCAATCCGTTCGCGAGATATGGGAGTTTGAAGTTAAAGAATGCTTGAGAAACCATCAAAATTTTCGCAAGTCTGATACTCGAAACCAATAACTACAAAGGCATAGGGGAAAAATGCACATACCTTTGTAATCGGGCGAGTTTCCACTTTCAGATGCAATAGGAATTTCTCGAGTTCGTCATTCCGTTCGCGAGATATGGGAGTTTGAAGTTATGGAATGCTTGAGAAACCATCAAAATTTTCGCAACTCTGATACTCGAAACCAATAACTACAATGGCCTAGGGGGAAAATACACACACCATTGTAATCGTGCGAGTTTCTACTTTCAGATGCAACAGGAATTTCTCGAGTTCGTCATTCCGTTCGCGAGATATGGGAGTTTGAAGTTAAGGAATGGTAGAGAAACCATCAAAATTTTCGCAAGTCTCATACTCGAAACCAATAACTACAAAGGCATAGGGGAAAAATGCACATACCTTTGTAATCGGGCGTTTTTCCACTTCCAGATGCAACAGGAATTTCTCGAGTTCGTCATTCCGTTCGCGAGATATGGGAGTTTGAAGTTAAGGAATGGTTGAGAAACCATCAAAATTTTTGCAAGTCTGATACTCGAAACCAATAACTACAATGGCCTAGGGGAAAATACACATACCGTTGTAATCGGGCGAGTTTCTGCTGTCAGATGCAACAGGAATTTCTCGAGTTCGTCAATTCGTTCGCGAGATATGGGTGTTTGAAGTTAAGGAATGCTTGAGAAACCATCAAAATTATCGCAATTCGGATGCTAGAAACGAATAACTGGAATTGCCTAGGGGAAAAGTACACAGAACAATAAAATCGGGCGAGTTACTACTTTCAGATGCAACAGGAATTTCTCGAGTTCGTCATTCCGTTCGCGAGATATGGGAGTTTGAAGTTAAGGAATGGTTGAGAAACCATCACAATTTTCGCAAGTCTGATACTCGAAACCAATAACTACAATGGCCTAGGGCAAAAATACACATACCGTTGTAATCGGGCGAGTTTCTGCTTTCAGATGCAATAGGAAATTCTCGAGTTCGTCAATCCGTTCGCGAGATATGGAATTTGAAGTGAAGGAATGGTTGAAAAACCATCAAAATTTTCGCAATTCTGATGCTAGAAACCAATAACTACAATGGCCTATGGGAAAAATACACACGCCGTTGTAATCGGGCGAGTTTCTGCTTTCCGATGCAACAGGAATTTCTCGAGTTCGTCAATCCGTTCGCGAGATATGGGTGTTTGAAGTGAAGGAATGGTTGAAAAACCATCAAAATTTTCGCAATTCTGATGCTAGAAACCAATAACTACAATGGCCTAGGGGAAAAGTACACACACCGTTGTAATCGGGCGAGTTTCTGCTTTTAGATGCAATAGGAAATTCTCGAGTTCGTCAATCCGTTCGCGAGATATGGAAGTGTGAAAATGAGGAATGCCTGAGAAACCATCAAAATTTTCGCAAGTCTGATACACAAAACCAATAACTACAAAGGCGTAGGGGAAAAATACACATACGGTTGCAATCGGGCGACTTTCTACTTTCACATGCAACAGGAATTTCTCGAGTTCGTCAATCCGTTCGCGGGATATGGGAGTTTGAAGTTAAGGAATGGTTGAGAAACCATCAAAATTTTCGCTGGTCTGATACTCGAAACCAATAACTGGAATGGCCTAGGGGAAAAGTACACACACCGTTGTAATCGGGCGAGTTTCTGCTTTTAGATGCAATAGGAAATTCTCGAGTTCGTCAATCCGTTCGCGAGATATTGAAGTGTGAAAATAAGGAATGGTTGAGAAACCATCAAAATTTTCGCAAGTGTTATACTCGAAACCAATAACTACAAAGGCCTAGGGGAAAAATACACATACGGTTGTAATCGGGCGACTTTCTACTTTCACATGCAACAGGAATTTCTCGAGTTCGTCAATTCGTTCGCGGGATATGGGAGTTTGAAGTTAAGGAATGGTTGAGAAACCATCAAAATTTTCGCTGGTCTGATACTCGAAACCAATAACTGGAATGGCCTAGGGGAAAAGTACACACACCATTGTAATCGGTCGAGTTTCTACTTTCATATACAGCAGGAATTTCTCGAGATCGTCAATCCGTTCGCGAGATATGGGAGTTTGAAGTTAAGGAATGTTTGAGAAACCATCAAAATTTTCGCAAGTCTGATACTCGAAACCAATAACTACAAATGCCTAGGGGAAAAATACACATACCGTTGTAATCGGGCGAGATTCTACTTTCACATGCAACAGGAATTTCTTGCGTTCGTCAATCCGTTCACGAGATATGGGAGTTTGAAGTTAAGGAATGGTTGAGAAACCATCAAAATTTTCGCTGGTCTGATACTCGAAACCAATAACTGGAATGGCCTAGGGGAAAAGTACATACACCATTGTAATCGGGCGAGTTTCTACATTCAGATACAACAGGAATTTCTCGAGTTCGTCAATGCGTTCGCGAGATATGGGAGTTTGAAGTTAAGGAATGGTTGAGAAATCATCAAAATTTTCGCAAGCCTGATACACGAATCCAATAACTACTATGGCCTAGGGCAAAAATACACATACCGTTGTAATCGGGCGAGTTTCTGCTTTCAGACGCAATAGGAAATTCTCGAGTTCGTCAATCCGTTCGCGAGATATGGAAGTGTGAAGTTAAGGAATGGTTGAGAAACCATCAAAATTTTCGCAAGTCTGATACTCGAAACCAATAACTACAAAGGCCTAGGGGAAAAATACACATACGGTTGTAATCGGGCGACTTTCTACTTTCACATGCAACAGGAATTTCTCGCGTTCGTCAATCCGTTCGCGAGATATGGTAGTTTGAAGTTAAGGAATGTTTGAGAAACCATCAAAATTTTCGCAAGTCTGATACTCGAAACCAATAACTACAAATGCCTAGGGGAAAAATACACATACCGTTGTAATCGGGCGAGATTCTACTTTCACATGCAACAGGAATTTCTCGCGTTCGTCAATCCGTTCGCGAGATATGGGAGGTTGAAGTTAAGGAATGGTTGAGAAACCATCAAAATTTTCGCTGGTCTGATACTCGATATCAATAACTGGAATGGCCTAGGGGAAAAAGACACATACCATTGTAATCGGGCGCGTTTCTACTACCAGATACAACAGGAATTTCACGAGTTCGTCAATGCGTTCGCGAGATATGGGAGTTTGAAGTTAAGGAATGGTTTAGAAACCATCACAATTTTCGCAAGTCTGATACTCGAAACCAATAACCAATATGGCCTAGGGCAAAAATACACATACCGTTGTAATCGGGCGAGCTTCTGCTTTCTGATGCAATAGGAAATTCTCGAGTTCGGAAATCCGTTCGCGAGATATGGGAGTGTGAAGTTAAGGAATGGTTGAGAAATCATCAAAATTTTCGCAAGTCTGATACTCGAAACCAATAACTGGAATGGCCTAGGGGAAAAGTACACACACCATTGTAATTGGGCGAGTTTCTACTTTCACATACAAGAGGAATTTCTCGAGTTCGTCAATCCGTTCGGGAGACATGGGGGTTTGAAGTTAAGGAGTGGTGGAGAAACCATCAAAATTTTCGCAAGTCTGATACTCGAAACCAATAACTACAACGGCCTAGGGGAAGAATACACATACCGTTGTAATCGGGCGAGTTTCTACTTTCAGATGCAGCAGGAATTTCTCGAGTTCGTCAATCCGTTCGCGAGATATGGGAGTTTGAAGTTAAGGAATGTTTGAGAAACCATCAAAATTTTCGCAAGTCTGATACTCGAAACCAATAACTACAAATGTCTAGGGGAAAAAGACACATACCATTGTAATCGGGCGAGTTTCTACTTCCAGATACAACAGGAATTTCACGAGTTCGTCAATGCGATCGCGAGATATGGGAGTTTGATGTTAAGGAATGCTTGAGAAACCATCAAAATTTTCGCTGGTCTGATACTCGAAACCAACAACTGGAATGGCCTAGGGGAAAAGTACACACAACCGTTGTAATCGGCCGAGATTCTGTTTTCAGATGCAATAGGAAATTCTCGAGTTCGTCAATCCGTTCGCGAGATATGGGGGTTTGAAGTTAAGGAATGGTTGAGAGACCATCAAAATTTCCGCATGTCTGGTACTCGAAACCAATAACTACAAAGGCCTAGGGGAAAAATACACATACCGTTGTAATCGGGCGAGTTTCTACTTCCACATGCAACAGGAGTTTCTCGATTTGGTCAATCCGTTCGCGAGATATGGGAGTTTGAAGTTAAGGAATGGTTGAGAAACCATCAAAATTTTCGCAAGTCTGATACTCGAAAACAATAACTACAATGGCCTAGGGCAAAAATACACATACCGTTGTAATCGGGCGAGTTTCTGCTTTCTGATGCCATAGGAAATTCTCGAGTTCGGCAATCCGTTCGCGAGATATGGAAGTTTGAAGTTAAGGAATTATTGAGAAACCATCAAAATTTTCGCAAGTCTGATACTCGAAACCAATAACGGGAATGGCTTGGGGGAAAAGTACACACACCATTGTAATCGGGCGAGTTTCTACTTCCACATGCAACAGGAATTTCTCGATTTGGTCAATCCGTTCGCGAGATATGGGAGTGTGAAGTTAAGGAATGGTTGAGAAACCATCAAAATTTTCGCAAGTCTCATACTCGAAATCAATAACTGGAATGGCCTAGGGGAAAAGTACACACACCATTGTAATCGGGCGAGTTTCTACTTTCAGATACAACAGGAATTTCTCGAGTTCGTCAATCCGTTCGCGAGATATGGGAGTTTGAAGCTAAGGAACGGTTGAGAAACCATAAAAATTTTCGCAAGTCTGATACTCGAAACCAATAACTACAAAGGCCTAGGGGGAAAACACACATATCTTTGTAATCGGGCGAGTTTCTACTTTCAGATGCAACAGGAATTTCTCGAGTTCGTCAATCCGTTCGCGAGATATGGGAGTTTGAAGTTAAGGAATGGTTGAGAAACCATCACAATTTTCGCAAGTCTGATACTCGAAATCAATAACTACTATGGCCTAGGGGAAAAATACACATACGGTTGTAATCGGGCGACTTTCTACTTTAACATGCAACAGGAATTTCTCGAGTTCGTCAATCCGTTCGCGGGATATGGGAGTTTGAAGTTAAGGAATGGTTGAGAAACCATCAAAATTTTCGCTGGTCTGATACTCGAAACCAATAACTGGAATGGCCTAGGGGAAAAGTACACACACCATTGTAATCGGTCGAGTTTCTACTTTCATATACAACAGGAATTTCTCGAGTTCGTCAATCCGTTCGCGAGATATGGGAGTTCGAAGTTAAGGAATGTTTGAGAAACCATCAAAATTTTCGCAAGTCTGATAATCGAAACCAATAACTACAAATGCCTAGGGGAAAAATACACATACCGTTGTAATCGGGCGAGATTCTACTTTCACATGCAACAGGAATTTCTCGCGTTCGTCAATGCGTTCGCGAGATATGGGAGGTTGAAGTTAAGGAATGGTTGAGAAACCATCAAACTTTTCGCTGGTCTGATACTCGAAATCAATAACTGGAATGGCCTAGGGGAAAAAGACACATACCATTGTAATCGGGCGCGTTTCTACTTTCAGATACAACAGGAATTTCACGAGTTCGTCAATGCGTTCGCGAGATATGGGAGTTTGAAGTTAAGGAATGGTTTAGAAACCATCACAATTTTCGCAAGTCTGATACTCGAAACCAATAACCAATATGGCCTAGGGCAAAAATACACATTCCGTTGTAATCGGGCGAGCTTCTGCTTTCTGATGCAATAGGAAATTCTCGAGTTCGGCAATCCTTTCGCGAGATATGGGAGTGTGAAGTTAAGGAATGGTTGAGAAACCATCAAAATTTTCGCAAGTCTGATACTCGAAACCAATAACTACAAATGTCTAGGGGAAAAAGACACATACCATTGTTATCGGGCGAGTTTCTACTTCCAGATACAACAGGAATTTCACGAGTTCGTCAATGCGTTCGAGAGATATGGGAGTTTGATATTAAGGAATGCTTGAGGAACCATCAAAATTTTCGCTGGTCTGATACTCGAAACCAATAACTGGAATGGCCTAGGGGAAAAGTACACACACCATTGTAATCGGTCGAGTTTCCACTTTCATATACAACAGGAATTTCTCGAGTTCGTCAATCCGTTCGCGAGATATGGGAGTTTGAAGTTAAGGAATGTTTGAGAAACCATCAAAATTTTCGCAAGTCTGATACTCGAAACCAATAACTACAAATGCCTAGGGGAAAAATACACATACCGTTGTAATCGGGCGAGATTCTACTTTCACATGCAACAGGAATTTCTCGCGTTCGTCAATCCGTTCGCGAGCTATGGGAGGTTGAAGTTAAGGAATGGTTGAGAAACCATCAAAATTTTCGCTGGTCTGATACTCGAAATCAATAACTGGAATGGCCTAGGGGAAAAAGACACATACCATTGTAATCGGGCGCGTTTCTACTTCCAGATACAACAGGAATTTCACGAGTTCGTCAATGCGTTCGCGAGATATGGGAGTTTGAAGTTAAGGAATGGTTTAGAAACCATCACAATTTTCGCAAGTCTGATACTCGAAACCAATAACGGGAATGGCCTGGGGGAAAAGTACACACACCATTGTAATCGGGCGAGTTTCTACTTTCAGATGCAACAGAATTCTCTCGAGTTCGTCAATCCGTTCGCGAGATATGGGAATTTGAAGCTAAGGAATGGTTGAGAAACCATCAAAATTTTCGCTGGTCTGATACTCGAAACCAATAACTGGAATGGCCTAGGGGAAAAGTACACACACCATTGTAATCGGGCGAGCTTCTGCTTTCTGATGCGATAGGAAATTCTCGAGTTCGGCAATCCGTTCGCGAGATATGGGAGTGTGAAGTTAAGGAATGGTTGAGAAACCATCAAAATTTTCGCAAGTCTCATACTCGAAATCAATAACTGGAATGGCCTAGGGGAAAAGTACACACACCATTGTTATCGGGCGAGTTTCTACTTTCAGATACAACAGGAATTTCTCGAGTTCGTCAATCCGTTCGCGAGATATGGGAGTTTGAAGCTAAGGAACGGTTGAGAAACCATAAAAATTTTCGCAAGTCTGATACTCGAAACCAATAACTACAAAGGCCTAGGGGGAAAACACACATATCTTTGTAATCGGGCGAGTTTCTACTTTCAGATGCAACAGGAATTTCTCGAGTTCGTCAATCCGTTCGCGAGATATGGGAGTTTGAAGTTAAGGAATGGTTGAGAAACCATCACAATTTTCGCAAGTCTGATACTCGAAATCAATAACTACTATGGCCTAGGGGAAAAATACACATACGGTTGTAATCGGGCGACTTTCTACTTTAACATGCAACAGGAATTTCTCGAGTTCGTCAATCCGTTCGCGGGATATGGGAGTTTGAAGTTAAGGAATGGTTGAGAAACCATCAAACTTTTCGCTGGTCTGATACTCGAAATCAATAACTGGAATGGCCTAGGGGAAAAAGACACATACCATTGTAATCGGGCGCGTTTCTACTTTCAGATACAACAGGAATTTCACGAGTTCGTCAATGCGTTCGCGAGATATGGGAGTTTGAAGTTAAGGAATGGTTTAGAAACCATCACAATTTTCGCAAGTCTGATACTCGAAACCAATAACCAATATGGCCTAGGGCAAAAATACACATTCCGTTGTAATCGGGCGAGCTTCTGCTTTCTGATGCAATAGGAAATTCTCGAGTTCGGCAATCCTTTCGCGAGATATGGGAGTGTGAAGTTAAGGAATGGTTGAGAAACCATCAAAATTTTCGCAAGTCTGATACTCGAAACCAATAACTACAAATGTCTAGGGGAAAAAGACACATACCATTGTTATCGGGCGAGTTTCTACTTCCAGATACAACAGGAATTTCACGAGTTCGTCAATGCGTTCGAGAGATATGGGAGTTTGATATTAAGGAATGCTTGAGGAACCATCAAAATTTTCGCTGGTCTGATACTCGAAACCAATAACTGGAATGGCCTAGGGGAAAAGTACACACACCATTGTAATCGGTCGAGTTTCCACTTTCATATACAACAGGAATTTCTCGAGTTCGTCAATCCGTTCGCGAGATATGGGAGTTTGAAGTTAAGGAATGTTTGAGAAACCATCAAAATTTTCGCAAGTCTGATACTCGAAACCAATAACTACAAATGCCTAGGGGAAAAATACACATACCGTTGTAATCGGGCGAGATTCTACTTTCACATGCAACAGGAATTTCTCGCGTTCGTCAATCCGTTCGCGAGCTATGGGAGGTTGAAGTTAAGGAATGGTTGAGAAACCATCAAAATTTTCGCTGGTCTGATACTCGAAATCAATAACTGGAATGGCCTAGGGGAAAAAGACACATACCATTGTAATCGGGCGCGTTTCTACTTCCAGATACAACAGGAATTTCACGAGTTCGTCAATGCGTTCGCGAGATATGGGAGTTTGAAGTTAAGGAATGGTTTAGAAACCATCACAATTTTCGCAAGTCTGATACTCGAAACCAATAACGGGAATGGCCTGGGGGAAAAGTACACACACCATTGTAATCGGGCGAGTTTCTACTTTCAGATGCAACAGAATTCTCTCGAGTTCGTCAATCCGTTCGCGAGATATGGGAATTTGAAGCTAAGGAATGGTTGAGAAACCATCAAAATTTTCGCTGGTCTGATACTCGAAACCAATAACTGGAATGGCCTAGGGGAAAAGTACACACACCATTGTAATCGGGCGAGCTTCTGCTTTCTGATGCGATAGGAAATTCTCGAGTTCGGCAATCCGTTCGCGAGATATGGGAGTGTGAAGTTAAGGAATGGTTGAGAAACCATCAAAATTTTCGCAAGTCTCATACTCGAAATCAATAACTGGAATGGCCTAGGGGAAAAGTACACACACCATTGTTATCGGGCGAGTTTCTACTTTCAGATACAACAGGAATTTCTCGAGTTCGTCAATCCGTTCGCGAGATATGGGAGTTTGAAGCTAAGGAACGGTTGAGAAACCATAAAAATTTTCGCAAGTCTGATACTCGAAACCAATAACTACAAAGGCCTAGGGGGAAAACACACATATCTTTGTAATCGGGCGAGTTTCTACTTTCAGATGCAACAGGAATTTCTCGAGTTCGTCAATCCGTTCGCGAGATATGGGAGTTTGAAGTTAAGGAATGGTTGAGAAACCATCACAATTTTCGCAAGTCTGATACTCGAAATCAATAACTACTATGGCCTAGGGGAAAAATACACATACGGTTGTAATCGGGCGACTTTCTACTTTCACATGCAACAGGAATTTCTCGAGTTCGTCAATCCGTTCGCGGGATATGGGAGTTTGAAGTTAAGGAATGGTTGAGAAACCATCAAAATTTTCGCTGGTCTGATACTCGAAACCAATAACTGGAATGGCCTAGGGGAAAAGTACACACACCATTGTAATCGGTCGAGTTTCTACTTTCATATACAACAGGAATTTCTCGAGTTCGTCAATCCGTTCGCGAGATATGGGAGTTCGAAGTTAAGGAATGTTTGTGAAACCATCAAAATTTTCGCAAGTCTGATACTCGAAACCAATAACTACAAATGCCTAGGGGAAAAATACACATACCGTTGTAATCGGGCGAGATTCTACTTTCACATGCAACAGGAATTTCTCGCGTTCGTCAATCCGTTCGCGAGATATGGGAGGTTGAAGTTAAGGAATGGTTGAGAAACCATCAAAATTTTCGCTGGTCTGATACTCGAAATCAATAACTGGAATGGCCTAGGGGAAAAAGACACATACCATTGTAATCGGGCGCGTTTCTACTTCCAGATACAACAGGAATTTCACGATTTCGTCAATGCGTTCGCGAGATATGGGAGTTTGAAGTTAAGGAATGGTTTAGAAACCATCACAATTTTCGCAAGTCTGATACTCGAAACCAATAACCAATATGGCCTAGGGCAAAAATACACATTCCGTTGTAATCGGGCGAGCTTCTGCTTTCTGATTCAATAGGAAATTCTCGAGTTCGGCAATCCGTTCGCGAGGTATGGGAGTGTGAAGTTAAGGAATGGTTGAGAAACCATCAAAATTTTCGCAAGTCTGATACTCGAAACCAATAACTACAAATGTCTAGGGGAAAAAGACACATACCATTGTAATCGGGCGAGTTTCTACTTCCAGATACAACAGGAAATTCACGAGTTCGTCAATGCGTTCGCGAGATATGGGAGTTTGATATTAAGGAATGCTTGAGAAACCATCAAAATTTTCGCTGGTCTGATACTCGAAACCAATAACTGGAATGGCCTAGGGGAAAAGTACACACACCATTGTAATCGGTCGAGTTTCCACTTTCATATACAACAGGAATTTCTCGAGTTCGTCAATCCGTTCGCGAGTTATGGGAGTTTGAAATTAAGGAATGTTTGAGAAACCATCAAAATTTTCGCAAGTCTGATACTCGAAACCAATAACTACAAATGCCTAGGGGAAAAATACACATACCGTTGTAATCGGGCGAGATTCTACTTTCACATGCAACAGGAATTTCTCGCGTTCGTCAATCCGTTCGCGAGATATGGGAGGTTGAAGTTAAGGAATGGTTGAGAAACCATCAAAATTTTCGCTGGTCTGATACTCGAAATCAATAACTGGAATGGCCTAGGGGAAAAAGACGCATACCATTGTAATCGGGCGCGTTTCTACTTCCAGATACAACAGGAATTTCACGAGTTCGTCAATGCGTTCGCGAGATATGGGAGTTTGAAGTTAAGGAATGGTTTAGAAACCATCACAATTTTCGCAAGTCTGATACTCGAAACCAATAACCAATATGGCCTAGGGCAAAAATACACATACCGTTGTAATCGGGCGAGCTTCTGCTTTCTGATGCAATAGGAAATTCTCGAGTTTGGCAATCCGTTCGCGAGATATGGGAGTGTGAAGTTAAGGAATGGTTGAGAAACCATCAAAATTTTCGCAAGTCTGATACTCGAAACCAATAACTACAAATGTCTAGGGGAAAAAGACACATACCATTGTAATCGGGCGAGTTTCTACTTCCAGATACAACAGGAATTTCAAAAGTTCGTCAATGCGTTCGCGAGATATGGGAGTTTGATGTTAAGGAATGCTTGAGAAACCATCAAAATTTTCGCTGGTCTGATACTCGAAACCAACAACTGGAATGGCCTGGGGGAAAAGTACACACAACCGTTGTAATCGGCCGAGATTCTGTTTTCAGATGCAATAGGAAATTCTCGAGTTCGTCAATCCGTTCGCGAGATATGGGGGTTTGATGTTAAGGAATGGTTGAGAGACCATCAAAATTTCCGCATGTCTGGTACTCGAAACCTATAACTACAAAGGCCTAGGGGAAAAATACACATACCGTTGTAATCGGGCGAGTTTCTACTTCCACATGCAACCGGAATTTCTCGATTTGGTCAATCCGTTCGCGAGATATGGGAGTTTGATATTAAGGAATGCTTGAGAAACCATCAAAATTTCCGCTGGTCTGATACTCGAAACCAATAACAGGAATGGCCTAGGGGAAAAGTACACACACCATTGTAATCGGGCGAGCTTCTGCTTTCTGATGCCATAGGAAATTCTCGAGTTCGGCAATCCGTTCGCGAGATATGGGAGAGTGAAGTTAAGGAATGGTTGAGAAACCATCAAAATTTTCGCAAGTCTCATACTCGAAATCAATAACTGGAATGGCCTAGGGGAAAAGTACACACACCATTGTAATCGGGAGAGTTTCTACTTTCAGATGCAACAGGAATTTCTCGAGTTCGTCAATCCGTTCGCGAGATATGGGATTTTGAAGCTAAGGAACGGTTGAGAAACCATAAAAATTTCCGCAAGTCTGATACTCGAAACCAATAACTACAAAGGCCTAGGGGGAAAACACACATATCTTTGTAATCGGGCGAGTTCCTACTGTCAGATGCAACAGGAATTTCTCGAGTTCGTCAATCCGTTCGCGAGATATGGGAGTTTGAAGTTAAGGAATGGTTGAGAAACCATCAAAATTTTCGCAAGTCTGATACTCGAAACCAATAACTGGAATGGCCTAGGGGAAAAGTACACATACCGTTGTTAACGGGCGACTTTCTACTTTCACATGCAACAGGAATATCTCGAGTTCGTCAATCCGTTCGCGAGATATGGGAGTTTGAAGTTAAGGAATGGTTGAGAAACCATCAAAATTTTCGCAAGTCTGATACTCGAAACCCATAACTACAATGGCCTAGGGGAAAAATACACATACCGTTGTAATCGGGCGAGTTTCTGATTTCAGATGCAATAGGAAATTCTCGAGTTCGTCAATCCGTTCGCGAGATATGGAAGTTTGAAGTTAAAGAATGCTTGAGAAACCATCAAAATTTTCGCAAGTCTGATACGCGAAACCAATAACTACAATGGCCTAGGAGAAAAATACACATACCGTTGTAATCGGGCGAGTTTCTGCATTCAGATGCAATAGGAAATTCTCGAGTTCGTCAATCCGTTCGCGAGATATGGGAGTTTGAAGTTAAGGAATGGTTGAGAAACCATCATAATTTTCGCTGGTCTGATACTCGAAACCAATAACTACAATGACCTAGGGGAAAAATACACATACCGTTGTATTCGGGCGCGTTTCTACTTTCAGATGCAACAGGAATTTCTCGAGTTCGTCAATCCGTTCGCGAGATATGGGAGTTTGAAGTTAAGGAATGGTTGAGAAACCATCAAAATTTTCGCAAGTCTGGTACTCGAAACCAATAACTACAAAGGCCTAGGGGGAAAACACACATATCTTTGTAATCGGGCGAGTTTCTGCTTTCAGATGCAATTGCAAATTCTCGAATTCGTCAATCCGTTCGCGAGATATGGGAGCTTGAAGTTAAGGAATGGTTGAGAAACCATTAAAATTTTCGCAATTCTGATACTCGAAACCAATAACTACAAATGCCTAGGGGAAAAATACACATACCAATTGATCGGGCGAGACTCTACTTTCACATGCAACAGGAGTTTCTCGAGTTCGTCAATGCGTTCGCGAGATATGCGAGTTTGAAGTTAAGGAATGGTTGAGAAACCATCAAAATTTTCGCAACTCTGATACTCGAAACCACTAACTACAAATGCCAAGGGGAAAAATACACATACCGTTGTAATCGGGCGAGTTTCTACTTTCAGATGCAACAGGAATTTCTCGAGTTCGTCAATGCGTTCGCGAGATATGGGAGTTTGAAGTTGAGGAATGGTTGAGAAACCATCAAAATTTTCGCAAGTCTAATACTCGAAAACAATAACTAGAAAGGCCTAGGGGAAAAATACACATACCGTTGTAATCGGGCGAGTTTCTACTTCCACATGCAACAGGAATTTCTCGAGTTCGTCAATCCGTTCGCGAGATATGGAAGTTTGAAGTTAAGGAATGCTTGAGAAACCATCAAAATTTTCGCTGGTCTGATACTCGAAACCAATTACTACAATGGCCTAGGGCAAAAATACACATACCGTTGTAATCGGGCGCGTTTCTACTTTCAGATGCAACAGGAATTTCTCGAGTTCGTCAATCCGTTCGCGAGATATGGGAGTTTGAAGTTAAGGAATGGTTGAGAAACCATCAAAATTTTCGCAAGTCTGATACTCGAAACCAATAACTACAAAGGCCTATAGGGAAAACACACATATCTTTGTAATCGGGCGAGTTTCTGCTTTCAGATGCAATAGGAAATTCTCGAGTTCGTCAATCCGTTCGCGAGATATGGGAGTTAGAAGTTAAGGAATGGTTGAGAAACCATCAAAATTTTCGCAAGTCTAATACTCGAAAACAATAACTAGAAAGGCCTAGGGGAAAATACACATACCGTTGTAATCGGGCGAGTTTCTACTTCCACATGCAACAGGAATTTCTCGAGTTCGTCATTCCGTTCGCGAGATATGGAAGTTTGAAGTTAAGGAATGCTTGAGAAACCATCAAAATTTTCGCTGGTCTGATACTCGAAACCAATTACTACAATGGCCTAGGGAAAAAATACACATACCGTTGTAATCGGGCGCGTTTCTACTTTCAGATGCAACAGGAATTTTTCGAGTTCGTCAATCCGTTCGCGAGATATGGGAGTTTGAAGTTAAGGAATGGTTGAGAAACCATCAAAATTTTCGCAAGTCTGATACTCGAAACCAATAACTACAAATGCCTAGGGGAAAGATACACATACCATTTGATCGGGCGAGATTCTACTTTCACATGCAACAGGAATTTCTCGAGTTCGTCAATGCGTTCGCGAGATATGGGAGTTTGAAGTTAAGGAATGGTTGAGAAACCCATCAAAATTTTCGCAAGTCTGATACTCGAAACCAATAACTGGAATGGCCTAGGGGTAAAGTACACATACCGTTGTAATCGGGCGAGTTTCTACTTTCAGGTGCAACAGGAATTTCTCGAGTTCGTCAATCCGTTCGCGGGATATGGGAATTTGAAGTTAAGGAATGTTTGAGAAACCATCAAAATTTTCGCTGGTCTGATACTCGAAACCAATAACTGGAATTGCCTAGGGGAAAAGTACACACACCATTGCAATCGGGCGAGTTTCTACTTTCAGACGCAACAGGAATTTCTCGACTTCGTCAATCCGTTCGCGAGATATGGGAGTTTGAAATTAAGGAATGGTTGAGAAACCATCAAAATTTTCGCAAGTCTGATACGCGAAACCAATAACTATAACGGCCTTGGGGAAAAATACACATACCGTTGTAATCGGGCGAGTTTCTGCATTCAGATGCAATAGGAAATTCTCGAGTTCGTCAATCCGTTCGCGAGATATGGGAGTTTGAAGTTAAGGAATGGTTGAGAAATCATCAAAATTTTCGCAAGTCTGATACTCGAAACCAATAACTGGAATGGCCTAGGGGTAAAGTACACATACCGTTGTAATCGGGCGAGTTTCTACTTTCAGATGCAACGGGAATTTCTCGAGTTCGTCAATCCGTTCGCGAGATATGGAAGTTTGAAGTTAAGGAATGCTTGAGAAATCATCAAAATTTTCGCTGGTCTGATACTCGAATCCAATAACTACAATGGCTTAGGGGAAAAATACATATTCCGTTGTAATCGGGCGAGTTTCTACTTTCAGGTGCAACAGGAATTTCTCGAGTTCGTCAATCCGTTCGCGGGATATGGGAATTTGAAGTTAAGGAATGTTTGAGAAACCATCAAAATTTTCGCTGGTCTGATACTCGAAACCAATAACTGGAATTGCCTAGGGGAAAAGTACACACACCATTGCAATCGGGCGAGTTTCTACTTTCAGACGCAACAGGAATTTCTCGAGTTCGTCAATCCGTTCGCGAGATATGGGAGTTTGAAATTAAGGAATGGTTGAGAAACCATCAAAATTTTCGCAAGTCTGATACGCGAAACCAATAACTACAATGGCCCATGGGAAAAATACACATACCGTTGTAATCGGGCGAGTTTCTGCATTCAGATGCAATAAGAAATTCTCGAGTTCGTCAATCCGTTCGCGAGATATGGGAGTTTGAAGTTAAGGAATGGTTGAGAAACCATCAAAATTTTCGCTGGTCTGATACTCGAAACCAATAACTACAATGACCTAGGGGAAAAATACACATACCGTTGTAATCGGGCGCGTTTCTACTTTCAGATGCAACAGGAATTTCTCGAGTTCGTCAATCCGTTCGCGAGATATGGGAATTTGAAGTTAAGGAATGGTTGAGAAACCATCAAAATTTTCGCAAGTCTGATACTCGAAACCAATAACTACAAAGGCCTAGGGGGAAAACACACATATCTTTGTAATCGGGCGAGTTTCTGCTTTCAGATGCAATAGCAAATTCTCGAGTTCGTCAATCCGTTCGCGAGATATGGGAGCTTGATGTTAAGGAATGATTGAGAAACCATCAAAATTTTCGCAATTCTGATACTCGAAACCAATAACTACAAATGCCTAGGGGAAAAATATACATACCGTTGTAATCGGGCGAGTTTCTGCTTTCAGATGCAATAGGAAATTCCCGAGTTCGTCAATCCGTTCGCGAGATATGGGAGTTGGAAGTTAAGGAATGGTTGAGAAATCATCAAAGTTTTCGCAAGTCTGATACTCGAATCCAATAACTACACTGGCCTAGGGCAAAAGTACACATACCGTTGTAATCGGGCGAGTTTCTACTTTCAGATGCAACAGGAATTTGTCGAGTTCGTCAATCCGTTCGCGAGATATGGGAGTTTGAAGTTAAGGAATGGTTGAGAATGCATCAAAATTTTCGGAAGTCTGATACTCGAAACCAATAACTACAATGGCCTAGGGCAAAAATACACATACCGTTGTAATCGGGCGAGTTTCTGCTTTCAGATGCAATAGGAAATCCTCGAGTTCGTCAATCCGTTCGCGAGATATGGAAGTTTGAAGTTAAGGAATGATTGAGAAACCATCAAAATTTTCGCAAGTCTGATACTCGAAACCAATAACTACAATGGCCTGGGGGAAAAGTACACCCACCACTGTAATCGGGCGAGTTTCTATTTTCAGATGCAACAGGAATTTCTCGAGTTCGTCAATCCGTTCGCGAGATATGGGAATTTGAAGTTAAGGAATTGTTGAGAAACCATCAAAATTTTCGCTGGTCTGATACTCGAAACCAATAACTGGAATGGCCTAGGGGAAATGTACACACACCATTGTAATCGGGCGAGCTTCTGCTTTCTGATGCTATAGGAAATTCTCGAGTTCGTCAATCCGTTCGCGAGATATGGGAGTTTGAATTTAAGGAATGCTTGAGAAACCATCAAAATTTTCGCTGTTCTGATACTCGAAACCAATAACTACAATGACCTAGGGGAAAAATACACATACCATTTGATCGGGCGAGATTCTACTTTCACATGCAATAGCAAATTCTCGAGTTCGTCAATCCGTTCGCGAGATATGGGAGTTTGAAGTTAAGGAATGGTTGAGGAACCATCAAAATTGTCGCAAGTCTGATACCCGAAACCAATAACTACAAATGCCTAGGGGAAAGATACACATACCATTCGATCGGGCGAGATTCTACTTTCACATGCAACAGGAATTTCTCGAGTTCGTCAATCCGTTCGCAAGATATGGGAGTTTGAAATTAAGGAATGGTTGAGAAACCATCAAAATTTTCGCAAGTCTGATACTCGAAACCAATAACTACAAAGGCCTAGGGGGAAAACACACATACCGTTGTAATCGGGCGAGTTTCTACTTTCATATGCAACAGGAATTTCTCGAGTTCGTCAATCCCTTCGCGAGATATGGGAGTTTTAAGTTAAGGAATGGTTGAGAAACCATCACAATTTTCGAAAGTCTGATACTCGAAACCAATAACTACCACGGCCCAGGGCAAAAATACACATACCGTTGTAATCGGCCGAGTTTCTACTTTCAGATGCAACAGGAATTTCTCGAGTTCGTCAATCCGTTCGCGAGATATGGGAGCTTCAAGTTATGGAATGCTTGAGAAACCATCACAATTTTCGAAAGTCTGATACTCGAAACCAATAACTACCACGGCCCAGGGCAAAAATACACATACCGCTGTAATCGGGCGAGTTTCTACTTTCAGATGCAACAGGAATTTGTCGAGTTCGTCAATCCGTTCGCGAGATATGGGAGTTTGAAGTTAAGGAATGGTTGAGAAACCATCAAAATTTTCGCAAGTCTGAAACTCGAAACCAATAACTACAATGGCCTAGGCAAAAATACACATACCGTAGTAATCGGGCGAGTTTCTGCTTTCAGATGCAATAGGAAATTCTCGAGTTCGTCAATCCGTTCGCGAGATATGGGAGTTTGAATTTAAGGAATGGTTGAGAAACCATCAAAATTTTCGCAAGTCTGATACTCGAAACCAATAACTACAATGGCCTAGGGCAAAAATACACATACCGTTGTAATCGGGCGAGTTTCTGCTTTCAGATGCAATAGGAAATCCTCGAGTTCGTCAATCCGTTCGCGAGATATGGAAGTTTGAAGTTAAGGAATGATTGAGAAACCATCAAAATTTTCGCAAGTCTGATACTCGAAACCAATAACTACAATGGCCTGGGGGAAAAGTACACGCACCATTGTAATCGGGCGAGTTTCTACTTTCAGATGCTACAGGAATTTCTCGAGTTCGTCAATACGTTCGCGAGATATGGGGATTTGAAGTTAAGGAATGGTTGAGAAACCATCAAAATTTTCGCTGGTCTGATACTCGAAACCAATAACTGGAATGGCCTGGGGAAAAGTACACGCACCATTGTAATCGGGCGAGTTTCTACTTTCAGATGCAACAGGAATTTCTCGAGTTCGTCAATCCGTTCGCGAGATATGGGAATTTGAAGTTAAGGAATGGTTGAGAAACCATCAAAATTTTCGCTGGTCTGATACTCGAAACCAATAACTGGAATGGCCTAGGGGAAAAGTACACACACCATTGTAATCGGGCGAGCTTCTGCTTTCTGATGCCATAGGAAATTCTCGAGTTCGGCAATCCGTTCGCGAGATATGGGAGTGTTAAGTTAAGGAATGGTTGAGAAACCATCAAAATTTTCGCAAGTCTGATACTCGAAACCAATAACTACAAAGGCCTAGGGGAAAAGTACACATACCGTTATAATCGGGTGACTTTCTACTTTCACATGCAACAGGAATTTCTCGAGTTCGTCAATCCGTTCGCGAGATATGGGAGTTTGAAGTTAAGGAATGTTTGAGAAACCATCAAAATTTTCGCAAGTCTGATACTCGAAACCAATAACTACAATGGCCTAGGGCAAAAATACACATGCCGTAGTAATCGGGCGAGTTTCTGCTTTCCGATGCAATAGGAAATTCTCGAGTTCGTCAATCCGTTCGCGAGATATGGGAGTTTGAATTTAAGGAACGGTTGAGAAACCATCAAAATTTTCGCAAGTCTGATACTCGAAACCAATAACTACAATGGCCTACGGCAAAAATACACATACCGTTGTAATCGGGCGAGTTTCTGCTTTCAGATGCAATAGGAAATCCTCGAGTTCGTCAATCCGTTCGCGAGATATGGGAGTTTGAATTTAAGGAATGGGTGAGAAACCATCAAAATTTTCGCAAGTCTGATACTCGAAACCAATAACTGGAATGGCCTGGGGGCAAAGTACACCCACCATTGTAATCGGGCGAGTTTCTACTTTCAGATGCAACAGGAATTTCTCGAGTTCGTCAATCCGTTCGCGAGATATGGGAGTTTGAATTTAAGGAATGGGTGAGAAACCATCAAAATTTTCGCAAGTCTGATACTCGAAACCAATAACTACAATGGCCTAGGGCAAAAATACACATACCGTTGTAATCGGGCGAGTTTCTGCTTTCAGATGCAATAGGAAATCCTCGAGTTCGTCAATCCGTTCGCGAGATATGGAAGTTTGAAGTTAAGGAATGATTGAGAAACCATCAAAATTTTCGCAAGTCTGATACTCGCAACAAATAACTGGAATGGCCTGGGGGAAAAGTACACCCACCATTGTAATCGGGCGAGTTTCTACTATCAGATGCAACAGGAATTTCTCGAGTTCGTCAATCCGTTCGCGAGATATGGGAATTTGAAGTTAAGGAATGGTTGAGAAACCATCAAAATTTTCGCTGGTCTGACACTCGAAACCAATAACTGGAATGGCCCAGGGGAAAAGTACACACACCATTGTAATCGGGCGAGCATCTGCTTTCTGATGCCATAGGAAATTCTCGAGTTCGGCAATCCGTTCGCGCGATATGGGAGTGTTAAGTTAAGGAATGGTTGAGAAACCATCAAAATTTTCGCAAGTCTGATACTCGAAACCAATAACTGGAATGGCCTAGGGGAAAAGTACACACACCATTGTAATCGGGCGAGTTTCTACTTTCAGATACAACAGGAACTTCTCGAGTTCGTCAATCCGTTCGCGAGATATGGGCGTTTGAAGTTATGGAATGCTTGAGAAACCATCACAATTTTCGAAAGTCTGATACTCGAAACCAGTAACTACCACGGCCCAGGGCAAAAATACACATACCGTTGTAATCGGGCGAGTTTCTGCTTTCAGATGCAACAGGAATTTCTCGAGTTCGTCAATCCGTTCGCGAGATATGGGAATTTGAAGTTAAGGAATGGTTGAGAAAACATCAAAATTTTCGCTGGTCTGATACGCGAAACCAATAACTGGAATGGCCTAGGGCAAAAATACACATACCGTTGTAATCGGGCGAGTTTCTACTTTCAGATGCAACAGGAATTTGTCGAGTTCGTCAATCCGTTCGCGAGATATGGGAATTTGAAGTTAAGGAATGGTTGAGAAACCATCAAAATTTTCGTTGGTCTGATGCTCGAAACCAATAACTGGAATGGCCTGGGGGAAAAGTACACACACCATTGTAATCGGGCGTGTTTCTACTTTCAGATGCAACAGGAATTTCTCGAGTTCGTCAATCCGTTCGCGAGATATGGGAATTTGAAGTTAAGGAATGGTTGAGAAACCATCAAAATTTTCGCTGGTCTGATACTCGAAACCAATAACTGGAATGGCCTGGGGGAAAAGTACACACACCATTGCAATCGGGCGAGTTTCTACTTTCAGACGCAACAGGAATTTCTCGACTTCGTCAATCCGTTCGCGAGATATGGGAGTTTGAAATTAAGGAATGGTTGAGAAACCATCAAAATTTTCGCAAGTCTGATACGCGAAACCAATAACTATAACGGCCTTGGGGAAAAATACACATACCGTTGTAATCGGGCGAGTTTCTGCATTCAGATGCAATAGGAAATTCTCGAGTTCGTCAATCCGTTCGCGAGATATGGGAGTTTGAAGTTAAGGAATGGTTGAGAAATCATCAAAATTTTCGCAAGTCTGATACTCGAAACCAAAACTGGAATGGCCTAGGGGTAAAGTACACATACCGTTGTAATCGGGCGAGTTTCTACTTTCAGATGCAACGGGAATTTCTCGAGTTCGTCAATCCGTTCGCGAGATATGGGAGTTTGAAGTTAAGGAATGGTTGAGAAACCATCAAAATTTTCGCAAGTCTGATACTCGAAACCAATAACTACAATGGCCTAGGCAAAAATACACATACCGTAGTAATCGGGCGAGTTTCTGCTTTCAGATGCAATAGGAAATTCTCGAGTTCGTCAATCAGTTCGCGAGATATGGGAGTTTGAATTTAAGGAATGGTTGAGAAACCATCAAAATTTTCGCAAGTCTGATACTCGAAACCAATAACTACAATGGCCTAGGGCAAAAATACACATACCGTTGTAATCGGGCGAGTTTCTGCTTTCAGATGCAATAGGAAATCCTCGAGTTCGTCAATCCGTTCGCGAGATATGGAAGTTTGAAGTTAAGGAATGATTGAGAAACCATCAAAATTTTCGCAAGTCTGATACTCGAAACCAATAACTACAATGGCCTGGGGGAAAAGTACACGCACCATTGTAATCGGGCGAGTTTCTACTTTCAGATGCTACAGGAATTTCTCGAGTTCGTCAATACGTTCGCGAGATATGGGGATTTGAAGTTAAGGAATGGTTGAGAAACCATCAAAATTTTCGCTGGTCTGATACTCGAAACCAATAACTGGAATGGCCTGGGGGAAAAGTACACGCACCATTGTAATCGGGCGAGTTTCTACTTTCAGATGCAACAGGAATTTCTCGAGTTCGTCAATCCGTTCGCGAGATATGGGAATTTGAAGTTAAGGAATGGTTGAGAAACCATCAAAATTTTCGCTGGTCTGATACTCGAAACCAATAACTGGAATGGCCTAGGGGAAAAGTACACACACCATTGTAATCGGGCGAGCTTCTGCTTTCTGATGCCATAGGAAATTCTCGAGTTCGGCAATCCGTTCGCGAGATATGGGAGTGTTAAGTTAAGGAATGGTTGAGAAACCATCAAAATTTTCGCAAGTCTGATACTCGAAACCAATAACTACAAAGGCCTAGGGGAAAAGTACACATACCGTTATAATCGGGTGACTTTCTACTTTCACATGCAACAGGAATTTC
Organism: Ptiloglossa arizonensis; assembly: GCF_051014685.1. Taxonomy (NCBI): domain Eukaryota; kingdom Metazoa; phylum Arthropoda; class Insecta; order Hymenoptera; family Colletidae; genus Ptiloglossa; species Ptiloglossa arizonensis. Next base: position 63,693 of record NW_027479370.1, read on the forward strand.
TCGAGTTCGTCAATCCGTTCGCGAGATATGGGAGTTTGAAGTTAAGGAATGTTTGAGAAACCATCAAAATTTTCGCAAGTCTGATACTCGAAACCAATAACTACAATGGCCTAGGGCAAAAATACACATGCCGTAGTAATCCGGCGAGTTTCTGCTTTCCGATGCAATAGGAAATTCTCGAGTTCGTCAATCCGTTCGCGAGATATGGGAGTTTGAATTTAAGGAACGGTTGAGAAACCATCATAATTTTCGCAAGTCTGATACTCGAAACCAATAACTACAATGGCCTACGGCAAAAATACACATACCGTTGTAATCGGGCGAGTTTCTGCTTTCAGATGCAATAGGAAATCCTCGAGTTCGTCAATCCGTTCGCGAGATATGGGAGTTTGAATTTAAGGAATGGGTGAGAAACCATCAAAATTTTCGCAAGTCTGATACTCGAAACCAATAACTGGAATGGCCAGGGGGCAAAGTACACCCACCATTGTAATCGGGCGAGTTTCTACTTTCAGATGCAACAGGAATTTCTCGAGTTCGTCAATCCGTTCGCGAGATATGGGAGTTTGAATTTAAGGAATGGGTGAGAAACCATCAAAATTTTCGCAAGTCTGATACTCGAAACCAATAACTACAATGGCCTAGGGCAAAAATACACATACCGTTGTAATCGGGCGAGTTTCTGCTTTCAGATGCAATAGGAAATCCTCGAGTTCGTCAATCCGTTCGCGAGATATGGAAGTTTGAAGTTAAGGAATGATTGAGAAACCATCAAAATTTTCGCAAGTCTGATACTCGAAACAAATAACTGGAATGGCCTGGGGGAAAAGTACACCCACCATTGTAATCGGGCGAGTTTCTACTATCAGATGCAACAGGAATTTCTCGAGTTCGTCAATCCGTTCGCGAGATATGGGAATTTGAAGTTAAGGAATGGTTGAGAAACCATCAAAATTTTCGCTGGTCTGACACTCGAAACCAATAACTGGAATGGCCCAGGGGAAAAGTACACACACCATTGTAATCGGGCGAGCATCTGCTTTCTGATGCCATAGGAAATTCTCGAGTTCGGCAATCCGTTCGCGCGATATGGGAGTGTTAAGTTAAGGAATGGTTGAGAAACCATCAAAATTTTCGCAAGTCTGATACTCGAAACCAATAACTGGAATGGCCTAGGGGAAAAGTACACACACCATTGTAATCGGGCGAGTTTCTACTTTCAGGTACAACAGGAACTTCTCGAGTTCGTCAATCCGTTCGCGAGATATGGGCGTTTGAAGTTATGGAATGCTTGAGAAACCATCACAATTTTCGAAAGTCTGATACTCGAAACCAGTAACTACCACGGCCCAGGGCAAAAATACACATACCGTTGTAATCGGGCGAGTTTCTGCTTTCAGATGCAACAGGAATTTCTCGAGTTCGTCAATCCGTTCGCGAGATATGGGAATTTGAAGTTAAGGAATGGTTGAGAAAACATCAAAATTTTCGCTGGTCTGATACGCGAAACCAATAACTGGAATGGCCTAGGGCAAAAATACACATACCGTTGTAATCGGGCGAGTTTCTACTTTCAGATGCAACAGGAATTTGTCGAGTTCGTCAATCCGTTCGCGAGATATGGGAGTTTGAAGTTAAGGAATGGTTGAGAAACCATCACAATTTTCGAAAGTCTGATACTCGAAACCAATAACTACCACGGCCCAGGGCAAAAATAAACATACCGTAGTAATCGGGCGAGTTTCTGATTTCAGATACAATAGGAAATTCTCGTGTTCGTCAATCCGTTCGCGAGAAATGGAAGTGTGAAAATAAGGAATGGTTGAGAAACCATCAAAATTTTCGCAAGTCTGATACTCGAAACCAATAACTACAAAGGCCTAGGGGAAAAATACACATACCGTTGTAATCGGGCGAGTTTCTGCTTTCAGATGCAACAGGAATTTCTCGAGTTCGTCAATCCGTTCGCGAGATATGGGAATTTGAAGTTAAGGAATGGTTGAGAAAACATCAAAATTTTCGCTGGTCTGATACGCGAAACCAATAACTGGAATGGCCTAGGGCAAAAATACACATACCGTTGTAATCGGGCGAGTTTCTGCTTTCAGATGCAACAGGAATTTCTCGAGTTCGTCAATCCGTTCGCGAAATATGGGAATTTGAAGTTAAGGAATGGTTGAGAAACCATCAAAATTTTCGCTGGTCTGATACTCGAAACCAATAACTGGAATGGCCTAGGGCAAAATACACATACCGTTGTAATCGGGCGAGTTTCTACTTTCAGATGCAACAGGAATTTGTCGAGTTCGTCAATCAGTTCGCGAGATATGGGAGTTTGAAGTTAAGGAATGGTTGAGAAACCATCAAAATTTTCGCAAGTCTGATACTCGAAGCCAATAACTACAATGGCCTAGGGCAAAAATAAACATACCGTAGTAATCGGGCGAGTTTCTGATTTCAGATACAATAGGAAATTCTCGTGTTCGTCAATCCGTTCGCGAGAAATGGAAGTGTGAAAATAAGGAATGGTTGAGAAACCATCAAAATTTTCGCAAGTCTGATACTCGAAACCAATAACTACAAAGGCCTAGGGGAAAAATACACATACCGTTGTAATCGGGCTACATTCTACTTCAACATGCAACAGGAATTTCTGGAGTTTGTCAATCCGTTCGCGAGATATGGGAGTTTGAAGTTAAGGAATGGTTGAGCAACCATCAAAATTTTCGCTGGTTTGATACTCGAAACCAATAACTGGAATGGCCTAGGGGAAAAGTACGCACACCATTGTAATCGGGCGAGTTTCTACTTTCAGATACAACACGAATTTCTCGAGTTCGTCAATCCGTTCGCGAGATATGGGAGTTTGAAGTTAAGGAATGGTTGAGAAACCACCAAAATTTTCGCAAGTCTGATACTCGAAACCAATAACTACAAAGGCCTAGGGGGAAAACACACATATCTTTGTAATCGGGCGAGTTTCTACTTTCAGATGCAACAGGAATTTCTCGAGCTCGTCAATCCGTTCGCGAGATATGGGAGTTTGAAGTTAAGGAATGGTTGAGAAACCATTACAATTTTCGCAAGACTGATACTCGAAACCAATAACTACTATGGCCTAGGGCAAAAATACACATACCGTTGCAATCGCGCGAGTTTCTGCTTTCAGATGCAATAGGAAATTCTCGAGTTCGTCAATCCGTTCGCGAGATATGGAAGTGTGAAGTTAAGGAATGGTTGAGAAACCATCAAAATTTTCGCAAGTCTGATACTCGAAACCAATAACTGGAATGGCCTAGGGGAAAAGTACACATACCATTGTAATCGGGCGAGTTTCAACTTTCAGATGCAACAGGAATTTCTCGAGTTCGTCAATCCGTTCGCGAGAAATGGGAGTTTGAAGTTAAGGAATGGTTGAGAAACCATCAAAATTTTCGCAAGTCTGATACACGAAACCAATAACTACAATGGCCTAGGGGAAAAATACACATACCGTAGTAATCGGACGAGTTTCTGCTTTCAGATGCAATAGGAAATTCTCGAGTTCGTCAATCCGTTCGCGAGATATGGGAGTTTGAATTTAAGGAATGGTTGAGAAACCATCAAAATATTCGCAAGTCTGATACACGAAGCCAATAACTACAATGGCCTAGGGCAAAAATACACATACCGCTGTAATCGGGCGAGTTTCTGCTTTCAGATGCAATAGGAAATTCTCGAGTTGGTCAATCCGTTCGCGAGATATGGGAGTTTGAATTTAAGGAATGGTTGAGAAACCATCAAAATATTCGCAAGTCTGATACACGAAGCCAATAACTACAATGGCCTAGGGGAAAAATACACATACCGTTGTAATCGGGCGAGTTTCTGCTTTCAGATGCAATAGGAAATTCTCGAGTTGGTCAATCCGTTCGCGAGATATGGAAGTGTGAATTTAAGGAATGGTTGAGAAACCATCAAAATTTTCGCAAGTCTGATACTCGAAACCAATAACTACAATGGCCTAGGGGAAAAATACACATACCATTGTAATCGGGCGAGTTTCTGCTATCAGATGCAATAGTAAATTCTCGAGTTGGTCAATCCGTTCGCGAGATATGGGAGTGTGAATTTACGGAATGGTTGAGAAACCATCGAAATTTTCGCAAGTCTGATACTCGAAACCAATAACTGGAATGGCATAGGGGAAAAGTACACATACCATTGTAATCGGGCGAGTTTCTACTTTCAGATGCAACAGGAATTTCTCGAGTTCGTCAATCCGTTCGCGAGAAATGGGAGTTTGAATTTAAGGTATGGTTGAGAAATCATCAAAATTTTCGCAAGTCTGATACTCGAAACCAATAACTGGAATGGCCTAGGGGAAAAGTACACATACCATTGTAATCGGGCGAGATTCTACTTTCACATGCAACAGGAATTTCTCGGGTTCGTCAATGCGTTCGCGAGATATGGGAGTTTGAAGTTAAGGAATGCTTGAGAAATCATCAAAATTTTCGCAAGTCTGATACTCGAATCCATTAACTACTATGGCCTAGGGCAAAAATACACATACCGTTGTAATCGGGCGAGTTTCTGCTTTCAGATGCAATAGGAAATTCTCGAGTTCGTCAATCCGTTCGCGAGAAATGGAAGTGTGAAAATAAGGAATGGTTGAGAAACCATCAAATTTTTCGCAAGTCTGATACTCGAAACCAATAACTGGAATGGCCTAGGGGAAAAGTACACATACCATTGTAATCGGGCGAGTTTCAACTTTCAGATGCAACAGGAATTTCTCGAGTTCGTCAATCCGTTCGCGAGAAATGGGAGTTTGAAGTTAAGGAATGGTTGAGAAACCATCAAAATTTTCGCAAGTCTGATACACGAAACCAATAACTACAATGGCCTAGGGGAAAAATACACATACCATTGTAATCGGGCGAGATTCTACTTTCACATGCAACAGGAATTTCTCGAGTTCGTCAATGCGGTCGCGAGATATGGGAGTTTGAAGTTAAGGAATGCTTGAGAAATCATCCAAATTTTCGCAAGTCTGATACTCGAATCCAATAACTACTATGGCCTTGGGCAAAAATACACATACCGTTGTAATCGGGCGAGTTTCTGCTTTCAGATGCAATAGGCAATTCTCGAGTTCGTCAATCCGTTCGCGAGATATGGAAGTTTGAAGTTAAGGAATGGTTGAGAAACCATCAAAATTTTCGCAGGTCTGATACTCGAAACCAACAACTGGAATGACCTAGGGGAGAAGTACACACACCGTTGTAATCGGGCGAGTTTCTGCTATCAGATGCAATAGGAAATTCTCGAGTTCGTCAATCCGTTCGCGAGATATGGAAGTGTGAAAATAAGGAATGGTTGAGAAACCATCAAAATTTTCGCAAGTCTGATACTCGAAACCAATAACTACAAAGGCCTAGGAGAAAAATACACATACCGTTGTAATCGGGCGACTTTCTACTTCCACATGCAACAGGAATTTCTCGAGTTCGTCAATCCGTTCGCGGGATATGGGAGTTTGAAGTTAAGGAATGGTTGAGAAACCATCAAAATTTTCGCTGGTCTGATACTCGAAACCAATAACTGGAATGGCCTAGGGGAAAAGTACACATACCATTGTAATCGGGCGAGTTTCTACTTTCAGATGCAACAGGAATTTCTCGAGTTCGTCAACCCGTTCGCGAGATATGGGAGTTTGAAGTTAAGGAATGGTTGAGAAACTATCAAAATTTTCACAAGTCTGATACACGTAACCAATAACTACAATGGCCTATGGGAAAAATACACATACCGTTGTAATCGGGCGAGTTTCTAATTTCAGATGCAATAGGAATTTCTAGCGTTCGTCAATCCGTTTGCGAGATATGGGAGTTTGAAGTTAAGGGATGGTTGAGAAACCATCAAAATTTTCGCAAGTCTGACACTCGAAACCAATAACTGGAATGGCCTAGGGGAAAAGTACACATACCATTGTAATCGGGCGAGTTTCTACTTTTAGATGCAACAGGAATTTCTCGAGTTCGTCAATCCGTTCGCGAGAAATGGGAGTTTGAAGTTAAGGAATGGTTGAGAAATCATCAAAATTTTCGCAAGTCTGATACTCGAATCCATTAACTACTATGGCCTAAGGCAAAAATACACATACCGTTGTAATCGGGCGAGTTTCTGCTTTCAGATGCAATAGGAAATTCTCGAGTTCGTCAATCCGTTCGCGAGAAATGGAAGTGTGAAAATAAGGAATGGTTGAGAAACCATCAAAATTTTCGCAAGTCTGATACTCGAAACCAATAACTGGAATAGCCTAGGGGAAAAGTACACATACCGTTGTAATCGGGCGAGTTTCTACTTTCAGATGCAACAGGAATTTCTCGAGTTCGTCAATCCGTTCGCGGGATATGGGAGTTTGAAGTTAAGGAATGGTTGAGAAACCATCAAAATTTTCGCTGGTCTGATACTCGAAACCAATAACTGGAATGGCCTAGGGGAAAAGTACACATACCATTGTAATCGGGCGAGTTTCTACTTTCAGATGCAACAGGAATTTCTCGAGTTCGTCAACCCGTTCGCGAGATATGGGAGTTTGAAGTTAAGGAATGGTTGAGAAACCATCAAAATTTTCGCAAGTCTGATACTCGAAACCAATAACTACAAAGGCCTAGGGGGGAAACACACATATCTTTTTAATCGGGCGAGTTTCTAATTTCAGATGCAATAGGAATTTCTAGCGTTCGTCAATCCGTTTGCGAGATATGGGAGTTTGAAGTTAAGGGATGGTTGAGACACCATCAAAATTTTCGCAAGTCTGACACTCGAAACCAATAACTGTAATGGCCTAGGGGAAAAGTACACATACCATTGTAATCGGGCGAGATTCTACTTTTAGATGCAACAGGAATTTCTCGAGTTCGTCAATCCGTTCGCGAGAAATGGGAGTTTGAAGTTAAGGAATGGTTGAGAAATCATCAAAATTTTCGCAAGTCTGATACTCGAATCCAATAACTACTATGGCCTTGGGCAAAAATACACATACCTTTGTAATCGGGCGAGTTTCTGCTTTCAGATGCAATAGGGAATTCTCGAGTTCGTCAATCCGTTCGCGAGAAATGGAAGTGTGAAAATAAGGAATGGTTGAGAAACCATCAAAATTTTCGCAAGTCTGATACTCGAAACCAATAACTGGAATGGCATAGGGGAAAAGTACACATACCATTGTAATCGGGCGAGTTTCTACTTTCAGATGCAACAGGAATTTCTCGAGTTCGTCAATCCGTTCGCGAGAAATGGGAGTTTGAAGTTAAGGAATGGTTGAGAAATAATCAAAATTTTCGCAAGTCTGATACTCGAATCCATTAACTACTATGGCCTAGGGCAAAAATACACACACCGTTGTAATCGGGCGAGTTTCTGCTTTCAGATGCAATAGGAAATTCTCGAGTTCGTCAATCCGTTCGCGAGAAATGGAAGTGTGAAAATAAGGAATGGTTGAGAAACCATCAAAATTTTCGCAAGTCTGATACTCGAAACCAATAACTGGAATGGCCTAGGGGAAAAGTACACATACCGTTGTAATCGGGCGAGTTTCTACTTTCAGATGCAACAGGAATTTCTCGAGTTCGTCAATCCGTTCGCGAGAAATGGGAGTTTGAACTTAAGGAATGGTTGACAAACCATCCAAATATTCACTGCTTTGATCCTCGAAACCAATAACTGGAATGGCCTAGGGGAAAAGTACACACACCATTGTATTCGGGCGAGTTTCTACTTTCGGATGCAACAGGAATTTCTCGAGTTCGTCAATCCGTTCGCGAGATATGGGAGTTTCAAGTTAAGGAATTCTTGAGAGACCATCAAAATTTTCACAAGTCTGATACTCGAAACCAATAACTACTGTGGCCTAGGGCAAAAACGCACATACCGTTGTAAGCGGGCGAGTTTCTACTTTCAGATGCAACAGGAATTTCTCGAGTTCGTCAATCCGTTCGCGAGATATGGGAGTTTGAAGATAAGGAATGGTTGAGAAACCACCAAAATTTTCGCAAGTCTGATACTCGAAACCAATAACTACAATGGCCTAGGGGAAAAATACACATACCGTTGTAATCGGGCGAGTTTCTGCTTTCAGATGCAATAGGAAATTCTCGAGTTGGTCAATCCGTTCGCGAGATATGGAAGTGTGAATTTAAGGAATGGTTGAGAAACCATCAAAATTTTCGCAAGTCTGATACTCGAAACCAATAACTGGAATGGCATAGGGGAAAAGTACACATACCATTGTAATCGGGCGAGTTTCTACTTTCAGATGCAACAGGAATTTCTCGAGTTCGTCAATCCGTTCGCGAGAAATGGGAGTTTGAAGTTAAGGAATGGTTGAGAAATCATCAATATTTTCGCAAGTCTGATACTCGAATCCATTAACTACTATGGCCTAGGGCAAAAATACACATACCGTTGTAATCGGGCGAGTTTCTGCTTTCGGATGCAATCGGAAATTCTCGAGTTCGTCAATCCGTTCGCGAGAAATGGAAGTGTGAAAATAAGGAATGGTTGAGAAACCATCAAAATTTTCGCAAGTCTGATACTCGAAACCAATAACTGGAATGGCCTAGGGGAAAAGTACACATACCGTTGTAATCGGGCGAGTTTCTACTTTCACATGCAACAGGAATTTCTCGAGTTCGTCAATCCGTTCGCGAGAAATGGGAGTTTGAACTTAAGGAATGGTTGAGAAACCATCCAAATATTCACTGCTTTGATACTCGAAACCAATAACTGGAATGGCCTAGGGGAAAAGTACACACACCATTGTATTCGGGCGAGTTTCTACTTTCGGATGCAACAGGAATTTCTCGAGTTCGTCAATCCGTTCGCGAGATATGGGAGTTTCAAGTTAAGGAATTCTTGAGAGACCACCAAAATTTTCACAAGTCTGATACTCGAAACCAATAACTACTGTGGCCTAGGGCAAAAACGCACATACCGTTGTAAGCGGGCGAGTTTCTACTTTCAGATGCAACAGGAATTTCTCGAGTTCGTCAATCCGTTCGCGAGAAATGGGAGTTTGAAGTTAAGGAATGGTTGAGAAACCATCAAAATTTTCGCAAGTCTGATACTCGAAACCAATAACTACAAAGGCCTAGGGGAAAAATACACATACCGTTGTAATCGGGCGAGTTTCTACTTCCACATGCAACAGGAATTTCTCGAGTTCGTCAATCCGTTCGCGAGGTATGGGAGTTTGAAGTTAAGGAATGGTTGAGATACCATCAAATTTTCGCTGGTCTAATACTCGAAACCAATAACTGGAATGGCCTAGGGGAAAAGTACACACACCATTGTAATCGGGCGGGTTTCTACTTTCAGATACAATAGGAATTTTTCGAGTTCGTCAATCCGTTCGCGGGATATGGGAATTTGCAGTTAAGAAATGGCTGAGAAATCATCAAAATTTTCGCAAGTCTGATACTCGAAACCAATAACTACAAAGGCCTAGGGGGGAAACACACATATCTTTGTAATCGGGCGAGTTTCTAATTTCAGATGCAGTAGGAATTTCTAGCGTTCGTCAATGCGTTCGCGAGATATGGGAGTTTGAAGTTAAGGAATGCTTGAGAAATCATCCAAATTTTCGCAAGTCTGATACTCGAATCCAATAACTACTATGGCCTTGGGCAAAAATACACATACCGTTGTAATCGGGCGAGTTTCTGCTTTCAGATGCAATAGGAAATTCTCGAGTTCGTCAATCCGTTCGCGAGAAATGGAAGTGTGAAAATAAGGAATGGTTGAGAAACCATCAAAATTTTCGCAAGTCTGATACTCGAAACCAATAACTGGAATGGCATAGGGGAAAAGTACACATACCATTGTAATCGGGCGAGCTTCTACTTTCAGATGCAACAGGAATTTCTCGAGTTCGTCAATCCGTTCGCGAGAAATGGGAGTTTGAAGTTAAGGAATGGTTGAGAAATCATCAAAATTTTCGCAAGTCTGATACTCGAATCCATTAACTACTATGGCCTAGGGCAGAAATACACATACCGTTGTAATCGGGCGAGTTTCTGCTTTCAGATGCAATAGGAAATTCTCGAGTTCGTCAATCCGTTCGCGAGAAATGGAAGTGTGAAAATAAGGAATGGTTGAGAGACCATCAAAATTTTCGCAAGTCTGATACTCGAAACCAATAACTGGAATGGCCTAGGGGAAAAGTACACATACCGTTGTAATCGGGCGAGTTTCTACTTTCAGATGCAACAGGAATTTCTCGAGTTCGTCAATCCGTTCGCGAGAAATGGGAGTTTGAACTTAAGGAATGGTTGAGAAACAATCCAAATATTCACTGCTTTGATACTCGAAACCAATAACTGGAATGGCCTAGGGGAAAAGTACACACACCATTGTATTCGGGCGAGTTTCTACTTTCGGATGCAACAGGAATTTCTCGAGTTCGTCAATCCGTACGCGAGATATGGGAGTTTCAAGTTAAGGAATTCTTGAGAGACCATCAAAATTTTCACAAGTCTGATACTCGAAACCAATAACTACAAAGGCCTAGGGGAAAAATACACATACCGTTGTAATCGGGCGAGTATCTACTTCCACATGCAACAGGAATTTCTCGAGTTTTTCAATCCTTTCGCGAGGTATGGGAGTTTGAAGTTAAGGAATGGTTGAGATACCATCAAATTTTCGCTGGTCTAATACTCGAAAACAATAACTGGAATGGCCTAGGGGAAAAGTACACACACCATTGTAATCGGGCGGGTTTCTACTTTCAGATACAATAGGGATTTCTCGAGTTCGTCAATCCGTTCGCGGGATATGGGAATTTGCAGTTAAGAAATGGCTGAGAAATCATCAAAATTTTCGCAAGTCTGATATTCGAAACCAATAACTACAAAGGCCTAGGGGGGAAACACACATATCTTTGTAATCGGGCGAGTTTCTAATTTCAGATGCAGTAGGAATTTCTAGCTTTCGTCAATCCGTTCGCGAGATATGGGAGTTTGAAGTTAAGGGATGGTTGAGAAACCATCAAAATTTTCGCAAGTCTGATACTCGAAACCAATAACTGGAATGGCCTAGGGGAAAAGTACACATACCGTTGCAATCGGGCGACTTTCTACTTTCACATGCAACAGGAATTTCTCGAGTTCGTCAATCCGTTCGCGAGATATGGGAGTTTGAAGTTAAGGAATGGTTGAGAAACCATCAAAATTTTCGCAAGTCTGGTACTCGAAACCAATAACTACAATGGCCTAGGGGAAAAATACACATACCGTTGTAATCGGGCGAGTTTCTGCTTTCAGATGCAATAGGAAATTCTCGAGTTGGTCAATCCGTTCGCGAGATATGGAAGTGTGAATTTAAGGAATGGTTGAGAAACCATCAAAATTTTCGCAAGTCTGATACTCGAAACCAATAACTGGAATGGCCTAGTGGTAAAGTACACATACCATTGTAATCGGGCGAGTTTCTACTTTCAGATGCAACAGGAATTTCTCGAGTTCGTCAATCCGTTCGCGAGATATGGGAGTTTGAAGATAAGGAATGGTTGAGAAACCACCAAAATTTTCGCAAGTCTGATACTCGAAACCAATAACTACAATGGCCTAGGGGAAAAATACACATACCGTTGTAATCGGGCGAGTTTCTGCTTTCAGATGCAACAGGAATTTCTCGAGTTCGTCAATCCGTTCGCGAGAAATGGGAGTTTGAACTTAAGGAATGGTTGAGAAACCATAAAATTTTCGCTGGTCTAATACTCTAAACCAATAACTGGAATGGCCTGGGGCAAAAGTACACACACCATTGTAATCGGGCGAGTTTCTGCTATCAGATGCAATAGGAAATTCTCGAGTTCGTCCTTCCGTTCGCGAGACATGGAAGTGTGAATATAAGGAATGGTTGAGAAACCATCAAAATTTTCGCAAGTCTGATACTCGAAACCAATAACTACAAAGGCCTAGGAGAAAAATACACATACCGTTGTAATCGGGCGACTTTCTGCTATCAGTTGCAATAGGAAATTCTCGAGTTCGTCCTTCCGTTCGCGAGATATGGAAGTGTGAAAATAAGGAATGGTTGAGAAACCATCAAAATTTTCGCAAGTCTGATACTCGAAACCAATAACTACAAAGGCCTAGAAGAAAAATACACATACCGTTGTAATCGGGCGACTTTCTACTTTCACATGCAACAGGAATTTCTCGAGTTCGTCAATCCGTTCGCGGGATATGGGTGCTTGAAGTTAAGGAATGATTGAGAAACCATCAAAATTTTCGCTGGTCTGATACTCGAAACCAATAACTGGAATGGCCTAGGGGAAAAGTACACATACCATTGTAATCGGGCGAGTTTCTACTTTCAGATGCAACAGGAATTTCTCGAGTTCGTCAATCCGTTCGCGAGAAATGGGAGTTTGAAGTTAAGGAATGGTTGAGAAACCATCCAAATTTTCACTGCTATGATACTCGAAACCAATAACTGGAATGGCCTAGGGGAAAAGTAAACACACCATTGTATTCGGGCGAGTTTCTACTTTCAGATGCAACAGGAATTTCTCGAGTTCGTCAATCCGTTCGCGAGATATGGGAGTTTCAAGTTAAGGAATTCTTGAGAGACCATCAAAATTTCCACAAGTCTGATACTCGAAACCAATAACTACTATGGCCTAGGGCAAAAATGCACATACCGTTGTAATCGGGCGAGTTTCTGCTTTCAGATGCAACAGGAATTTCTCGAGTTCGTCAATCCGTTCGCGAGATATGAGAGTTTGAATTTAAGGAATTGTTGAGAAACCATCAAAATTTGCGCAATTCTGATGCTAGAAACGAATAACTGGTATGGCCAAGCGGAGAAGTACACACACCACTGTAATCTGGCGGTTTTCTATTTTCAGATGCAATAGGAAATTCTCGAGTTCGTCAATCCGTTCGCGAGATATGGGAGTTTGAAGTTAAGGAATGGTAGAGAAACCATCAAAATTTTCGCAAGTGTGATACTCGAAATCAATAACTACAAAGGCCTAGGGGAAAAATACACATACCGTTGTAATCGGGCGAGTTTCTACTTCCACATGCAACAGGAGTTTCTCGAGTTCGTCAATCCGTTCGCGAGATATGGGAGTTTAAAGTTAAGGAATGGTTGAGACACAATAAAAATTTTCGCAGGTCTGATACTCGAAACCAATAACTACAAAGGCCTAGGGGAAAAATACACATACCGTTGTAATCGGGCGAGTTTCTACTTCCACATGCAACAGGAATTTCTCGAGTTCGTCAATCCGTTCGCGAGATATGGGAGTTTGCAGTTAAGAAATGGCTGAGAAATCATCAAAATTTTCGCAAGTCTGATACTCGAATCCAATAACTATTATGGCCTAGGGCAAAAATACGCATACCGTTGTAATCGGGCGAGTTTCTGCTTTCAGATGCAATAGGAAATTCTCGAGTTCGTCAATCCGTCCGCGAGATATGGAAGTTTGAAGTTAAGGAATGCTTGAGAAACCATGAAAATTTTCGCTGGTCTGATACTCGAAACCAGCAACTGGAATGGCCTAGGGGATAAGTACACACACCGTTGTAATCGGGCGAGTTTCTGCTATCAGATGCAATAGGAAATTCTCGAGTTCGTCCTTCCGTTCGCGAGATATGGAAGTGTGAAAATAAGGAATGGTTGAGAAACCATCAAAATTTTCGCAAGTCTGATACTCGAAACCAATAACTACAAAGGCCTAGGAGAAAAATACACATACCGTTGTAATCGGGCGACTTTCTACTTTCACATGCAACAGGAATTTCTCGAGTTCGTCAATCCGTTCGCGGGATATGGGTGTTTGAAGTTAAGGAATGGTTGAGAAACCATCAAAATTTTCGCTGCTCTGATACTCGAAACCAATAACTGGAATGGCCTAGGGTAAAAGTACACATACCATTGTAATCGGGCGAGTTTCTACTTTCAGATGCAACAGGAATTTCTCGAGTTCGTCAATCCGTTCGCGAGAAATGGGAGTTTGAAGTTAAGGAATGGTTGAGAAACCATCCAAATTTTCACTGCTCTGACACTCGAAACCAATAACTGGAATGGCCTAGGGGAACAGTAAACACACCATTGTATTCGGGCGAGTTTCTACTTTCAGATGCAACAGGAATTTCTCGAGTTCGTCAATCCGTTCGCGAGATATGGGAGTTTCAAGTTAAAGAATTCTTGAGAGACCATCAAAATTTTCACAAGTCTGATACTCGAAACCAATAACTACTATGGCCTAGGGCAAAAATGCACATACCGTTGTAATCGGGCGAGTATCTGCTTTCAGATGCAACAGGAATTTCTCGAGTTCGTCATTCCGTTCGCGAGATATGAGAGTTTGAATTTAAGGAATTGTTGAGAAACCATCAAAATTTTCGCAATTCTGATGCTAGAAACGAATAACTGGAATGGCCAAGCGGAGAAGTACACACACCATTGTAATCTGGCGGGTTTCTATTTTCAGATGCAATAGGAAATTCTCGAGTTCGTCAATCCGTTCGCGAGATATGGGAGTTTGAAGTTAAGGAATGGTTGAGAAACCATCAAAATTTTCGCAAGTGTGATACTCGAAATCAATAACTACAAAGGCCTAGGGGAAAAATACACATACCGTTGTAATCGGGCGAGTTTCTACTTCCACATGCAACAGGAGTTTCTCGAGTTCGTCAATCCGTTCGCGAGATATGGGAGTTTAAAGTTAAGGAATGGTTGAGAAACAATAAAAATTTTCGCTGGTCTGATACTCGCAACCAATAACTACAAAGGCCTAGGGGAAAAATACACATACCGTTGTAATCGGGCGAGTTTCTACTTCCACATGCAACAGGAATTTCTCGAGTTCGTCAATCCTTTCGCGAGATATGGGAGTTTAAAGTTAAGGAATGGTTGAGAAACAATCAAAATTTTGGCAAGTCTGATACTCGAAACCAATAACTACAAAGGCGTAGGGGGAAATCACACATATCTTTGTAATCGGGCGAGTTTCTACTTCCAGATGCAACAGGAATTTCTCAAGTTCGTCAATCCGTTCGCGAGATATGGGGGTTTGAAGTTAAGGAATGGTTGAGAAACCATCAAAATTTTCGCTGGTCTGATACTCGAAACCAATAACTGGAATGGCCTAGGGGAAAAGTACACAAACCGTTGTAATCGGGCGTGTTTCTACTTTCAGATACAACAGGAATTTCTCGAGTTCGTCAATCCGTTCGCAAGAAATGGGGGTTTGAAGTTAAGGAATGGTTGAGAAACCATCAAAATTTTCGCATGTCTGATACTCGAAACCAATAACTACAATGGCCTAGGGGGAAAATACACATACCGTTGTAATCGGGCGAGCTTCTACTTTCAGATGCAACAGGAATTTCTCGAGTTCGTCAATCCGTTCGCGAGATATGGGAGTTTGAAGTTAAGGAATGCTTGAGAAATCATCCACATTTTCGCAAGTCTGATACTCGAATCCAATAACTACTATGGCCTAGGGCAAAAATACACATACCGTTGTAATCGGGCGAGTTTCTGCTTTCAGATGCAATAGGAAATTCTCGAGTTCGTCAATCCGTTCGCGAGAAATGGAAGTGTGAAAATAAGGAATGGTTGAGAAACCATCAAAATTTTCGCAAGTCTGATACTCGAAACCAATAACTGGAATCGCCTAGGGGAGAAGTACACATACCATTGTAATCGGGCGAGTTTCGACTTTCAGATGCAACAGGAATTTCTCGAGTTCGTCAATCCGTTCGCGAGAAATGGGAGTTTCAAGTCAAGGAATTCTTGAGCGACCATCAAAATTTTCACAAGTCTGATACTCGAAACCAATAACTACTATGGCCTAGGGCAAAAATGCACATACCGTTGTAATCGGGCGAGTTTCTGCTTTCAGATGCAATAGGAAATTCTCGAGTTCCTCAATCCGTTCGCGAGATATGGAAGTTTGAAGTTAAGGAATGATTGAGAAACCATAAAAATTTTCACTGGTCTGATACTCGAAACCAATAACTGGAATGGCCTAGGGGAAATGTACACACACCATTGTAATCGGGCGAGTTTCTACTTTCAGATGCAACAGGAATTTCTCGAGTTCGTCAATCCGTTCGCGAGATATGGGAGTTTCAAGTTAAGGAATTCTTGAGCGACCATCAAAATTTTCACAAGTCTGATACTCGAAACCAATAACTACTATGGCCTAGGGCAAAAATGCACATACCGTTGTAATCGGGCGAGTTTCTGCTTTCAGATGCAACAGGAATTTCTCGAGTTCGTCAATCCGTTCGCGAGATATGAGAGTTTGAATTTAAGGAATTGTTGAGAAACCGTCAAAATTTTCGCAATTCTGATGCTAGAAACGAATAACTGGAATGGCCAAGCGGAGAAGTACCCCCACCATTGTAATCTGGCGGGTTTCTATTTTCAGATGCAATAGGAAATTCTCGAGTTCGTCAATCCGTTCGTGAGATATGGGAGTTTGAAGTTAAGGAATGGTTGAGAAACCATCAAAATTTTCGCAAGTGTGATACTCGAAATCAATAACTACAAAGACCTAGGGGAAAAATACACATACCGTGGTAATCGGGCGAGTTTCTACTTCCACATGCAACAGGAGTTTCTAGAGTTCGTCAATCCGTTCGCGAGATATGGGAGTTTAAAGTTAAGGAATGGTTGAGAAACAATCAAAATTTTCGCAAGTCTGATACTCGAAACCAATAACTGGAATGGCCTAGGGGAAAAGTACACACACCATTGTAATCTGGCGGGTTTCTACTTTCAGATGCAATAGGAATTTCTCGAGATCGTCATTCCGTTCGCGAAATATGGGAGTTTGAAATTAAGGAATGGTTGAGAAACCATCAAGTTTTCGCTGGTCTAATACTCGAAACCAATAACTGGAATGGCTTGGGGGAAAAGTACACACACCATTGTAATCGGGCGGGTTTCTACTTTCAGATACAATAGGAATTTCTCGAGTTCGTCAATCCGTTCGCGGGATATGCGAATTTGCAGTTAAGGAATGGCTGAGAAATCATCAAAATTTTCGCAAGTCTGATACTCGAATCCAATAACTATTATGGCCTAGGGCAAAAATACACATACCGTTGTAATCGGGCGAGTTTCTGCTTTCAGATGCAATAGGAAATTCTCGAGTTCGTCAATCCGTTCGCGAGATATGGAAGTTTGAAGTTAAGGAATGATTGAGAAACCATAAAAATTTTCACAAGTCTGATACTCGAAACCAATAACTGGAATGGCCTAGGGGAAAAGTACACACACCATTGTATTCGGACGAGTTTCTACTTTCAGATGCAACAGGAATTTCTCGAGTTCGTCAATCCGTTCGCGAGATATGGGAATTTGAAGTTAAGGAATGGTTGAGAAACCATCAAAATTTTCGCTGGTCTGATACTAGAAACCAATAACTGGAATGGCCTAGGGGAAATGTACACACACCATTGTAATCGGGCTAGTTTCTACTTTCAGATACAACAGGAATTTCTCGAGTTCGTCAATCCATTCGCGAGAAATGGGCGTTTGAGGTTAAGGAATGGTTGAGAAACCATCAAAATTTTCGCAAGTCTGATACTCGAAACCAACAACTACAATGGCCTAGGGGAAAAATACACATCACGTTGTAATCGGGCGAGTTCCTACTTTCAGATGCAACAGGAATTTCTCGAGTTCGTCAATCCGATCGCGAGATATGGGAGTTTGAAGTTAAGGAATGGTTGATAAACCATCAAAATTTTCGCAAGTCCGATACTCGAAACCAATAACTACAAATGTCTAGGGGAAAACGACATATACCATTGCAATCGGGCGAGTTTCTACTTTCAGACGCAACAGGAATTTCTCGAGTTCGTCAATCCGTTCGCGAGATATGGGAGTTTGAAGTTAAGGAATGGTTGAGAAATCATCAAAATTTTCGCAAGTCTGATACTCGAATCCAATAACTACTATTGCCTAGGGCAGAAATACACATACCGTTGTAATCGGGCGAGTTTCTGCTTTCAGATGCAATAGGAAATTCTCGAGTTCGTCAATCCGTTCGCGGGATATGGGAGTTTGAATTTAAGGAATGGTTGAGAAACCATCAAAATTTTTGCTGCTCTGATACTCGAACCCAATAACTGGAATGCCCTAGGGGAAAAGTACACATACCATTGTAATCGGGCGAGTTTCTACATTCAGATGCAACAGGAATTTCTCGAGTTCGTCAATCCGTTCGCGAGATATGGGAGTTTGAAGTTAAGGAATGGTTGAGAAACCATCAAAATTTTCGCAAGTCTGATACTCGAAACCAATAACTACAAATGCCTAGGGGGAAAACACACATATCTTTGTAATCGGGCGAGTTTCTGCTTTCAGATGCAATAGGAAATTCTCGAGTTCGTCAATCCGTTCGCGAGATATGGGAGTTCGAAGTTAAGGAATGCTTGAGAAATCATCCAAATTTTCGCAAGTCTGATACTCGAATCCAATAACTACTATGGCCTAGGGCAAAAATACACATACCGTTGTAATCGGACGAGTTTCTGCTTTCAGATGCAATAGGAAATTCTCGAGTTCGTCAATCCGTTCGCGAGAAATGGAAGTGTGAAAATAAGGAATGGTTGAGAAACCATCAAAATTTTCGCAAGTCTGATACTCGAAACCAATAACTGGAATCGCCTAGGGGAGAAGTACACATACCATTGTAATCGGGCGAGTTTCGACTTTCAGATGCAACAGGAATTTCTCGAGTTCGTCAATCCGTTCGCGAGAAATGGGAGTTTGAAGTTAAGGAATGGTTGAGAAACCATCCAAATTTTCACTGCACTGATACTCGAAACCAATAACTGGAATGGCCTAGGGGAAAAGTACACACACCATTGTATTCGGGCGAGTTTCTACTTTCAGATGCAACAGGAATTTCTCGAGTTCGTCAATCCGTTCGCGAGATATGGGAGTTTCAAGTTAAGGAATTCTTGAGAGACCATCAAAATTTTCACAAGTCTGATACTCGAAACCAATAACTACTATGGCCTAGGGCAAAAATGCACATACCGTTGAAATCGGGCGAGTTTCTGCTTTCAGATGCAACAGGAATTTCTCGAGTTCGTCAATCCGTTCGCGAGATATGAGAGTTTGAATTTAAGGAATTGTTGAGAAACCATCAAAATTTTCGCAATTCTGATGCTAGAAACGAATAACTGGAATGGCCAAGCGGAGAAGTACACCCACCATTGTAATCTGGCGGGTTTCTATTTTCAGATGCAATAGGAAATTCTCGAGTTCGTCAATCCGTTCGTGAGATATGGGAGTTTGAAGTTAAGGAATGGTTGAGAAACCATCAAAATTTTCGCAAGTGTGATACTCGAAATCAATAACTACAAAGGCCTAGGGGAAAAATACACATACCGTGGTAATCGGGCGAGTTTCTACTTCCACATGCAACAGGAGTTTCTCGAGTTCGTCAATCCGTTCGCGAGATATGGGAGTTTAAAGTTAAGGAGTGGTTGAGAAACAATCAAAATTTTCGCAATTCTGATACTCGAAACCAATAACTACAAAGGCCTAGGGGAAAAATAAACATACCGTTGTAATCGGGCGAGTTTCTACTTCCACATGCAACAGGAATTTCTCGAGTTCGTCAATCCGTTCGCGAGAAATGGGCGTTTGAAGTTAAGGAATGGTTGAGAAACCATCAAAATTTTCGCAAGTCTGATACTCGAAACCAATAACTACAAATGTCTAGGGGAAAACGACATATACCATTGCAATCGGGCGAGTTTCTACTTTCAGACGCAACAGGAATTTCTCGAGTTCGTCAATCCGTTCGCGAGATATGGGAGTTTGAAGTTAAGGAATGGTTGGGAAATCATCAAAATTTTCGCAAGTCTGATACTCGAATCCAATAACTACTATTGCCTAGGGCAGAAATACACATACCGTTGTAATCGGGCGAGTTTCTGCTTTCAGATGCAATAGGAAATTCTCGAGTTCGTCAATCCGTTCGCGGGATATGGGAGTTCGAAGTTAAGGAATGGTTGGGAAACCATCACAATTTTCGCAACTCTGATACTCGAAATCAATAAATACTATGGCCTCGGGGAAAAATACACATACCGTTGTAATCGGGCGAGTTTCTGCTTTCAGACGCAATAGGAAATTCTCGAGTTCGTCAATCCGTTCGCGAGATATGGGAGTTTGAAGTTAAGGAATGGTTGAGAAACCATCAAAATTTTCGCAATTCTGATTCTCGAAACCAATAACTACAAATGCCTAGGGGAAAAATACACATACCATTTGATCGGGCGAGATTCTACTTTCACATGCAACAGGAATTTCTCGAGTTCGTCAATCCGTTCGCGAGATATGGGAGTTTGAAGTTAAGGAATGGTTGAGAAACCATCAAAATTTTCGCAAGTCTGATACTCGAAACCAATAACTACAAATGCCTAGGGGGAAAACACACATATCTTTGTAATCGGGCGAGTTTCTGCTTTCAGATGCAATAGGAAATTCTCGAGTTCGTCAATCCGTTCGCGAGATATGGGAGTTCGAAGTTAAGGAATGCTTGAGAAACCATCCAAATTTTCACTGCACTGATACTCGAAACCAATAACTGGAATGGCCTAGGGGAAAAGTACACACACCATTGTATTCGGGCGAGTTTCTACTTTCAGATGCAACAGGAATTTCTCGAGTTCGTCAATCCGTTCGCGAGATATGGGAGTTTCAAGTTAAGGAATTCTTGAGAGACCATCAAAATTTTCACAAGTCTGATACTCGAAACCAATAACTACTATGGCCTAGGGCAAAAATGCACATACCGTTGAAATCGGGCGAGTTTCTGCTTTCAGATGCAACAGGAATTTCTCGAGTTCGTCAATCCGTTCGCGAGATATGAGAGTTTGAATTTAAGGAATTGTTGAGAAACCATCAAAATTTTCGCAATTCTGATGCTAGAAACGAATAACTGGAATGGCCAAGCGGAGAAGTACACCCACCATTGTAATCTGGCGGGTTTCTATTTTCAGATGCAATAGGAAATTCTCGAGTTCGTCAATCCGTTCGTGAGATATGGGAGTTCGAAGTTAAGGAATGGTTGAGAAACCATCAAAATTTTCGCAAGTGTGATACTCGAAATCAATAACTACAAAGGCCTAGGGGAAAAATACACATACCGTGGTAATCGGGCGAGTTTCTACTTCCACATGCAACAGGAGTTTCTCGAGTTCGTCAATCCGTTCGCGAGATATGGGAGTTTAAAGTTAAGGAATGGTTGAGAAACAATCAAAATTTTCGCAAGTCTGATACTCGAAACCAATAACTACAAAGGCCTAGGGGAAAAATAAACATACCGTTGTAATCGGGCGAGTTTCTACTTCCACATGCAACAGGAATTTCTCGAGTTCGTCAATCCGTTCGCGAGATATGGGAGTTTTTAAGTTAAGGAATGGTTGAGAAACCATCAAATTTTCGCTGGTATAATACTCGAAACCAGTAACTGGAATGGCCTAGGGGAAAAGTACACACACCATTGTAATCGGGCGGGTTTCTACTTTCAGATACAATAGGAATTTCTCGAGTTCGTCAATCCGTTCGCGGGATATGGGAATTTGCAGTTAAGAAATGGCTGAGAAATCATCAAAATTTTCGCAAGTCTGAAACTCGAATCCAATAACTATTATGGCCTAGGGCAAAAATACACATACCGTTGTAATCGGGCGAGTTTCTGCTTTCAGATGCAATAGGAAATTCTCGAGTTCGTCAATCCGTTCGCGAGATATGGAAGTTTGAAGTTAAGGAATGATTGAGAAACCATAAAAATTTTCACTGGTCTGATACTCGAAACCAATAACTGGAATGGCCTAGGGGAAATGTACACACACCATTGTAATCGGGCGAGTTTCTACTTTCAGATACAACAGGAATTTCTCGAGTTCGTCAATCCGTTCGCGAGAAATGGGCGTTTGAAGTTAAGGAATGGTTGAGAAACCATCAAAATTTTCGCAAGTCTGATACTCGAAACCAACAACTACAATGGCCTAGGGGAAAAATACACATCACGTTGTAATCGGGCGAGTTCCTACATTCAGATGCAACAGGAATTTCTCGAGTTCGTCAATCCGTTCGCGAGATATGGGAGTTTGAAGTTAAGGAATGGTTGGGAAATCATCGAAATTTTCGCAAGTCTGATACTCGAATCCAATAACTACTATTGCCTAGGGCAGAAATACACATACCGTTGTAATCGGGCGAGTTTCTGCTTTCAGATGCAATAGGAAATTCTCGAGTTCGTCAATCCGTTCGCGGGATATGGGAGTTTGAATTTAAGGAATGGTTGAGAAGCCATCAAAATTTTCGCTGCTCTGATACTCGAACCCAATAACTGGAATGCCCTAGGGGAAAAGTACACATACCATTGTAATCGGGCGAGTTTCTACATTCAGATGCAACAGGAATTTCTCGAGTTCGTCAATCCGTTCGCGAGATATGGGAGTTTGAAGTTAAGGAATGGTTGAGAAACCATCAAAATTTTCGCAAATCTGATACTCGAAACCAATAACTACAAATGCCTAGTGGGAAAACACACATATCTTTGTAATCGGGCGAGTTTCTACTTTCAGGTGCAACAGGAATTTCTCGAGTTCGTCAATCCGTTCGCGAGGTATGGGAGTTCGAAGTTAAGGAATGGTTGAGAAACCATCACAATTTTCGCATGTCTGATACTCGAAATCAATAAATACTATGGCCTAGGGGAAAAATACACATACCGTTGTAATCGGGCGAGTTTATGCTTTCAGATGCAATAGGAAATTCTCGAGTTCGTCAATCCGTTCGCGAGATATGGGAGTTTGAAGTTAAGGAATGGTTGGGAAATCATCAAAATTTTCGCAAGTCTGATACTCGAATCCAATAACTACTATTGCCTAGGGCAGAAATACACATACCGTTGTAATCGGGCGAGTTTCTGCTTTCAGATGCAATAGGAAATTCTCGAGTTCGTCAATCCGTTCGCGGGATATGGGAGTTCGAAGTTAAGGAATGGTTGAGAAACCATCACAATTTTCGCAACTCTGATACTCGAAATCAATAAATACTATGGCCTCGGGGAAAAATACACATACCGTTGTAATCGGGCGAGTTTCTGCTTTCAGACGCAATAGGAAATTCTCGAGTTCGTCAATCCGTTCGCGAGATATGGGAGTTTGAAGTTAAGGAATGGTTGAGAAACCATCAAAATTTTCGCAACTCTGATTCTCGAAACCAATAACTACAAATGCCTAGGGGAAAAATACACATACCATTTGATCGGGCGAGATTCTACTTTCACATGCAACAGGAATTTCTCGAGTTCGTCAATGCGTTCGCGAGATATGGGAGTTTGAATTTAAGGAATGGTTGAGAAATCATCAAAATTTTCGCAAGTCTGATACTCGAATCCAATAACTACTATTGCCTAGGGCAGAAATACACATACCGTTGTAATCGGGCGAGTTTCTGCTTTCAGATGCAATAGGAAATTCTCGAGTTCGTCAATCCGTTCGCGGGATATGGGAGTTTGAATTTAAGGAATGGTTGAGAAACCATCAAAATTTTCGCTGCTCTGATACTCGAACCCAATAACTGGAATGCCCTAGGGGAAAAGTACACATACCATTGTAAACGGGCGTGTTTCTACATTCAGATGCAACAGGAATTTCTCGAGTTCGTCAATCCGTTCGCGAGATATGGGAGTTTGAAGTTAAGGAATGGTTGAGAAACCATCAAAATTTTCGCAAGTCTGATACTCGAAACCAATAACTACAAATGCCTAGGGGGAAAACACACATATCTTTGTAATCGGGCGAGTTTCTACTTTCAGATGCAACAGGAATTTCTCGAGTTCGTCAATCCGTTCGCGAGATATGGGAGTTCGAAGTTAAGGAATGGTTGAGAAACCATCACAATTTTCGCAACTCTGATACTCGAAATCAATAAATACTATGGCCTAGGGGAAAAATACACATACCGTTGTAATCGGGCGAGTTTCTGCTTTCAGATGCAATAGGAAATTCTCGAGTTCGTCAATCCGTTCGCGAGATATGGGTGTTTGAAGTTAAGGAATGGTTGAGAAACCATCAACATTTTCGCAATTCTGATACTCGAAACCAATAACTACAAATGACTAGGGGAAAAATACACATACCATTTGATCGGGCGAGATTCTACTTTCACATGCAACAGGAATTTCTTGAGTTCGTCAATGCGTTCGCGAGATATGGGAGTTTGAATTTAAGGAATGTTTGAGAAATCATCAAAATTTTCGCAAGTCTGATACTCGAATTCAATAACTACTATGGCCTAGGGCAAAAATACACATACCGTTGTATTCGGGCGAGTTTCTACTTTCAGATGCAACAGGAATTTCTCGAGTTCGTCAATCCGTTCGCGAGATATGGAAGTTTGAAGTTAAGGAATGCTTGAGAAACCATCAAAATTTTCGCTGGTCTGATACTCGAATCCAATAACTACAATGGCCTTGGGGAAAACACACATACCGTTGTAATCGGGCGAGTTTCTACTTTCAGATGCAACAGGAATTTCTCGAGTTCGTCAATCCGTTCGCGGGATATGGGAATTTGAAGTTAAGGAATGGTTGAGAAACCATCAAAATTTTCGCTGGTCTGATACTCGAAACCAATAACTGTAATGGCCTAGGGGAAAAGTATACACACCATTGCAATCGGGCGAGTTTCTACTTTCAGATGCAACAGGAATTTCTCGAGTTCGTCAATCCGTTCGCGAGATATGGGAGTTTGAAATTAAGGAATGGTTGAGAAACCATCATAATTTTCGCAAGTCTGATACGCGAAACCAATAACTACAATGGCCTAGGGGAACGATACACATACCCTTGTATTCGGGCGAGTTTCTGCTTTCAGATGCAATAGCAAATTCTCGAGTTCGTCAACCCGTTCGCGGGATATGGGAGTTTGAAGTTAAGGAATGGTTGAGAAATCATCAAAATTTTCGCAAGTCTGATACTCGAATCCAATAACTACTATGGCCTAGGGCAAAAATACACATACCATTGTAATCGGGCGAGTTTCTGCTTTCAGATGCAATAGGAAATTCTCGAGTTCGTCAATCCGTTCGCGAGATATGGAAGTTTGAAGTTAAGGAATGCTTGAGAAACCATCAAAATTTTCGCTGGTCTGATACTGGAAACCAGCAACTGGAATGGCCTAGGGGAAAAGTACACACACCGTTGTAATCGGGCGAGTTTCTGCTTTCAGATGCTATAGGAAATTCTCGTGTTCGTCAATCCGTTCGCGAGAAATGGAAGTGTGAAAATAAGGAATGGTTGAGAAACCATCAAAATTTTCGCAAGTCTGATACTCGAAACCAATAACTGGAATGGCCTAGGGGAAAAGTACACATACCATTGTAATCGGGCGAGCTTCTACTTTCAGATGCAACAGGAATTTCTCGAGTTCGTCAATCCGTTCGCTTGATATGGGAGTTTGAAGTTAAGGAATGGTTGAGAAACCATCAAAATTTTCGCAAGTCTGATAATCGAAACCAATAACTACAAAGGCCTAGGGGGAAAACACACATATCTTTGTAATCGGGCGAGTTTCTACTTTCAGATGCAATAGGAATTTCTAGCGTTCGTCAATCCGTTCGCGAGATATGGGAGTTTGAAGTAAAGGGATGGTTGAGAAACCATCAAAATTTTCGCAAGTCTGATACTCGAAACCAATAACTGGAATGGCCTAGGGGAAAAGTACACATACCGTTGCAATCGGGCGACTTTCTACTTTCACATGCAACAGGAATTTCTCGAGTTCGTCAATCCGTTCGCGAGATATGGGAGTTTGAAGTTAAGGAATGGTTGAGAAACCATCAAAATTTTCGCAAGTCTGATACTCGAAACCAATAACTACAAATGCCTAGGGGAAAAATACACATACCATTGTAATCGGGCGAGATTCTACTTTCACATGCAACAGGAATTTCTCGAGTTCGTCAATGCGTTCGCGAGATATGGGAGTTTGAAGTTAAGGAATGCTTGAGAAATCATCCAAATTTTCGCAAGTCTGATACTCGAATCCAATAACTACTATGGCCTTGGGCAAAAATACACATACCGTTGTAATCGGGCGAGATTCTGCTTTCAGATGCAATAGGAAATTCTCGAGTTCGTCAATCCGTTCGCTTGATATGGAAGTTTGAAGTTAAGGAACGCTTGAGAAACCATCAAAATTTTCGCTGGTCTGATACTCCAAACCAACAACTGGAATGGCCTAGGGAAAAAGTACACACACATCGTTGTAAACGGGCGAGTTTCTGCTATCAGATGCAATAGGAAATTCTCGAGTTCGTCACTCCGTTCGCGAGATATGGAAGCGTGAAAATAAGGAATGGTTGAGAAACCATCAAAATTTTCGCAAGTCTGATACTCGAAACCAATAACTACAAATGCCTAGGGGAAAAATACACATACCGTTGTAATCGGGCGAGTTTCGGCTTTCAGATGCAATAGGAAATTCTCGAGTTGGTCAATCCGTTCGCGAGATATAGGAGTTTGAAGTTAAGGAATGGTTGAGAAACCATCAAAATTTTCGCAAGTCTGATACTCGAAACCAATAACTACAATGGCCTAGGGGAAAAATACACATACCGTTGTAATCGGGCGAGTTTCTACTTTCAGATGCAACAGGAATTTCTCGAGTTCGTCAATCCGTTCGCTTGTTATGGGAGTATGAAGGTAAGGAATGGTTGAGAAACCATCAAAATTTTCGCAAGTCTGATACTCGAAACCAATAACTACAAAGGCCTAGTCGGAAAACACACATATCTTTGTAATCGGGCGAGTTTCTACTTTCAGATGCAATAGGAATTTCTAGCGTTCGTCAATCCGTTCGCGAGATATGGGAGTTTGAAATTAAGGGATGGTTGAGAAACCATCAAAATTTTCGCTGGTCTGATACTGGAAACCAACAACTGGAATGGCCTAGGGGAAAAGTACACATACCATTGTAATCGGGCGAGTTTCTACATTCAGATGCAACAGGAATTTCTCGAGTTCGTCAATCCGTTCGCGAGATATGGGAGTTTGAAGTTAAGGAATGGTTGAGAAACCATCAAAATTTTCGCAAGTCTGATACTCGAAACCAATAACTACAAATGCCTAGGGGGAAAACACACATATCTTTGTAATCGGGCGAGTTTCTACTTTCAGATGCAACAGGAATTTCTCGAGTTCGTCAATCCGTTCGCGAGATATGGGAGTTCGATGTTAAGGAATGGTTGAGAAACCATCACAATTTTCGCAAGTCTGATACTCGAAATCAATAAATACTATGGCCTAGGGTAAAAATACACATACCGTTGTAATCGGGCGAGTTTCTGCTTTCAGATGCAATAGGAAATTCTCGAGTTCGTCAATCCGTTCGCGAGATATGGGAGTTTGAAGTTAAGGAATGGTTGAGAAACCATCAAAATTTTCACTGGTCTGATACTCCAAACCAAGAACTGGAATGGTCTAGGGGAAAAGTACACACACCTTTGTAATCGGGCGAGTTTCTGCTTTTAGATGCAATAGGAAATTCTCGAGTTCGTCAATCCGTTCGCGAGATATGGAAGTGTGAAAATAAGGAATGGTTGAGAAACCATCAAAATTTTCGCAAGTCTGTTACTCGAAACCAATAACTACAAATGCCTAGGGGAAAAATACCCATGCCGTTGAAATCGGGCGACTTTCTACTTTCACATGCAACAGGAATTTCTCGAGTTCGTCAATCCGATCGCGAGATATGGGAGTTTGAAGTTAAGGAATGGTTGAGAAACCATCAAAATTTTGGCAATTCTGATACTCGAAACCAATAAATACTATGGCCTAGGGGAAAAATACACATACCGTTGTAATCGGGCGAGTTTCTGCTTTCAGATGCAATAGGAAATTCTCGAGTTCGTCAATCCGTTCGCGGGATATGGGAGTTTGAAGTTAAGGAATGGTTGAGAAACCATCAAAATTTTCGCTGCTCTGATACTCGAACCCAATAACTGGAATGCCCTAGGGGAAAAGTACACATACCATTGTAATCGGGCGAGTTTCTACATTCAGATGCAACAGGAATTTCTCGAGTTCGTCAATCCGTTCGCGAGATATGGGAGTTTGAAGTTAAGGAATGGTTGAGAAACCATCAAAATTTTCGCAAGTCTGATACTCGAAACCAATAACTACAAATGCCTAGGGGGAAAACACACATATCTTTGTAATCGGGCGAGTTTCTACTTTCAGATGCAACAGGAATTTCTCGAGTTCGTCAATCCGTTCGCGAGATATGGGAGTTCGAAGTTAAGGAATGGTTGAGAAACCATCACAATTTTCGCAAGTCTGATACTCGAAATCAATAAATACTATGGCCTAGGGGAAAAATACACATACCGTTGTAATCGGGCGAGTTTCTGCTTTCAGATGCAGTAGGAAATTCTCGAGTTCGTCAATCCGTTCGCGGGATATGGGAGTTTGAAGTTAAGGAATGGTTGAGAAACCATCAAAATTTTCGCTGCTCTGATACTCGAACCCAATAACTGGAATGCCCTAGGGGAAAAGTACACATACCATTGTAATCGGGCGAGTTTCTACATTCAGATGCAACAGGAATTTCTCGAGTTCGTCAATCCGTTCGCGAGATATGGGAGTTTGAAGTTAAGGAATGGTTGAGAAACCATCAAAATTTTCGCAAGTCTGATACTCGAAACCAATAACTACAAATGCCTAGGGGGAAAACACACATATCTTTGTAATCGGGCGAGTTTCTACTTTCAGATGCAACAGGAATTTCTCGAGTTCGTCAATCCGTTCGCGAGATATGGGAGTTCGAAGTTAAGGAATGGTTGAGAAACCATCACAATTTTCGCAACTCTGATACTCGAAATCAATAAATACTATGGCCTAGGGGAAAAATACACATACCGTTGTAATCGGGCGAGTTTCTGCTTTCAGATGCAATAGGAAATTCTCGAGTTCGTCAATCCGTTCGCGAGATATGGGTGTTTGAAGTTAAGGAATGGTTGAGAAACCATCAACATTTTCGCAATTCTGATACTCGAAACCAATAACTACAAATGACTAGGGGAAAAATACACATACCATTTGATCGGGCGAGATTCTACTTTCACATGCAACAGGAATTTCTTGAGTTCGTCAATGCGTTCGCGAGATATGGGAGTTTGAATTTAAGGAATGTTTGAGAAATCATCAAAATTTTCGCAAGTCTGATACTCGAATTCAATAACTACTATGGCCTAGGGCAAAAATACACATACCGTTGTAATCGGGCGAGTTTCTACTTTCAGATGCAACAGGAATTTCTCGAGTTCGTCAATCCGTTCGCGAGATATGGAAGTTTGAAGTTAAGGAATGCTTGAGAAACCATCAAAATTTTCGCTGATCTGATACTCGAATCCAATAACTACAATGGCCTGGGGGAAAACACACATACCGTTGTAATCGGGCGAGTTTCTACTTTCAGATGCAACAGGAATTTCTCGAGTTCGTCAATCCGTTCGCGGGATATGGGAATTTGAATTTAAGGAATGGTTGAGAAACCATCAAAATTTTCGCTGGTCTGATACTCGAAACCAATAACTGGAATGGCCTAGGGGAAAAGTATACACACCATTGCAATCGGGCGAGTTTCTACTTTCAGATGCAACAGGAATTTCTCGAGTTCGTCAATCCGTTCGCGAGATATGGGAGTTTGAAATTAAGGAATGGTTGAGAAACCATCATAATTTTCGCAAGTCTGATACGCGAAACCAATAACTACAATGGCCTAGGGGAACGATACACATACCCTTGTAATCGGGCGAGTTTCTGCTTTCAGATGCAATAGCAAATTCTCGAGTTCGTCAACCCGTTCGCGGGATATGGGAGTTTGAATTTAAGGAATGGTTGAGAAATCATCAAAATTTTCGCAAGTCTGATACTCGAATCCAATAACTACTATGGCCTAGGGCAAAAATACACCTACCATTGTAATCGGGCGAGTTTCTGCTTTCAGATGCAATAGGAAATTCTCGAGTTCGTCAATCCGTTCGCGAGATATGGAAGTTTGAAGTTAAGGAATGCTTGAGAAACCATCAAAATTTTCGCTGATCTGATACTCGAATCCAATAACTACAATGGCCTAGGGGAAAAGTACACACACCGTTGTAATCGGGCGAGTTTCTGCTTTCAGATGCTATAGGAAATTCTCGTGTTCGTCAATCCGTTCGCGAGAAATGGAAGTGTGAAAATAAGGAATGGTTGAGAAACCATCAAAATTTTCGCAAGTCTGATACTCGAAACCAATAACTGGAATGGCCTAGGGGAAAAGTACACATACCATTGTAATCGGGCGAGCTTCTACTTTCAGATGCAACAGGAATTTCTCGAGTTCGTCAATCCGTTCGCTTGATATGGGAGTTTTGAAGTTAAGGAATGGTTGAGAAACCATCAAAATTTTCGCAAGTCTGATAATCGAAACCAATAACTACAAAGGCCTAGGGGGAAAACACACATATCTTTGTAATCGGGCGAGTTTCTACTTTCAGATGCAATAGGAATTTCTAGCGTTCGTCAATCCGTTCGCGAGATATGGGAGTTTGAAGTTAAGGGATGGTTGAGAAACCATCAAAATTTTCGCAAGTCTGATACTCGAAACCAATAACTGGAATGGCCTAGGGGAAAAGTACACATACCGTTGCAATCGGGCGACTTTCTACTTTCACATGCAACAGGAATTTCTCGAGTTCGTCAATCCGTTCGCGGGATATGGGAATTTGAAGTTAAGGAATGGTTGAGAAACCATCAAAATTTTCGCTGGTCTGATACTCGAAACCAATAACTGGAATGGCCTAGGGGAAAAGTATACACACCATTGCAATCGGGCGAGTTTCTACTTTCAGATGCAACAGGAATTTCTCGAGTTCGTCAATCCGTTCGCGAGATATGGGAGTTTGAAATTAAGGAATGGTTGAGAAACCATCATAATTTTCGCAAGTCTGATACGCGAAACCAATAACTACAATGGCCTAGGGGAACGATACACATACCCTTGTAATCGGGCGAGTTTCTGCTTTCAGATGCAATAGCAAATTCTCGAGTTCGTCAACCCGTTCGCGGGATATGGGAGTTTGAATTTAAGGAATGGTTGAGAAATCATCAAAATTTTCGCAAGTCTGATACTCGAATCCAATAACTACTATGGCCTAGGGCAAAAATACACCTACCATTGTAATCGGGCGAGTTTCTGCTTTCAGATGCAATAGGAAATTCTCGAGTTCGTCAATCCGTTCGCGAGATATGGAAGTTTGAAGTTAAGGAATGCTTGAGAAACCATCAAAATTTTCGCTGGTCTGATACTGGAAACCAGCAACTGGAATGGCCTAGGGGAAAAGTACACACACCGTTGTAATCGGGCGAGTTTCTGCTTTCAGATGCTATAGGAAATTCTCGTGTTCGTCAATCCGTTCGCGAGAAATGGAAGTGTGAAAATAAGGAATGGTTGAGAAACCATCAAAATTTTCGCAAGTCTGATACTTGAAACCAATAACTGGAATGGCCTAGGGGAAAAGTACACATACCATTGTAATCGGGCGAGCTTCTACTTTCAGATGCAACAGGAATTTCTCGAGTTCGTCAATCCGTTCGCTTGATATGGGAGTTTGAAGTTAAGGAATGGTTGAGAAACCATCAAAATTTTCGCAAGTCTGATAATCGAAACCAATAACTACAAAGGCCTAGGGGGAAAACACACATATCTTTGTAATCGGGCGAGTTTCTACTTTCAGATGCAATAGGAATTTCTAGCGTTCGTCAATCCGTTCGCGAGATATGGGAGTTTGAAGTTAAGGGATGGTTGAGAAACCATCAAAATTTTCGCAAGTCTGATACTCGAAACCAATAACTGGAATGGCCTAGGGGAAAAGTACACATACCGTTGCAATCGGGCGACTTTCTACTTTCACATGCAACAGGAATTTCTCGAGTTCGTCAATCCGTTCGCGAGATATGGGAGTTTGAAGTTAAGGAATGGTTGAGAAACCATCAAAATTTTCGCAAGTCTGATACTCGAAACCAATAACTACAAATGCCTAGGGGAAATATACACATACCATTGTAATCGGGCGAGATTCTACTTTCACATGCAACAGGAATTTCTCGAGTTCGTCAATGCGTTCGCGAGATATGGGAGTTTGAAGTTAAGGAATGCTTGAGAAATCATCCAAATTTTCGCTGGTCTGATACTCGAAACCAACAACTGGAATGGCCTAGGGGAAAAGTACACACACATCGTTGTAATCGGGCGAGTTTCTGCTATCAGATGCAATAGGAAATTCTCGAGTTCGTCACTCCGTTCGCGAGATATGGAAGCGTGAAAATAAGGAATGGTTGAGAAACCATCAAAATTTTCGCAAGTCTGATAATCGAAACCAATAACTACAAAGGCCTAGGAGAAAAATACACATACCGTTGTAATCGGGCGACTTTCTACTTTCACATGCAACAGGAATTTCTCGTGTTCGTCAATCCGTTCGCGGGATATGGGAGTTTGAAGTTAAGGAATGGTTGAGAAACCATCAAAATCTTCGCTGGTCTGATACTCGAAACCAATAACTGGAATGGCCTATGGGAAAAGTACACATACCATTGTTATCGGGCGAGTTTCTACTTTCAGATGCAACAGGAATTTCTCGAGTTCGTCAATCCGTTCGCGAGATATGGGAGTTTGAAGTTAAGGAATGGTTGAGAAACCATCAAAATTTTCGCAAGTCTGATACTCGAAACCAATAACTACAATGGCCTAGGGGAAAAATACACATACCGTTGTAATCGGGCGAGTTTCGGCTTTCAGATGCAATAGGAAATTCTCGAGTTGGTCAATCCGTTCGCGAGATATGGAAGTGTGAATTTAAGGAATGGTTGAGGAACCATCAAAATTTTCGCAAGTCTGATACTCGAAATCAATAACTGGAATGGCCTAGGGGAAAAGTACACATACCATTGTAATCGGGCGAGTTTCTACTTTCAGATGCAACAGGAATTTCTCGAGTTCGTCATTCCGTTCGCTTGTTATGGGAGTATGAAGGTAAGGAATGGTTGAGAAACCATCAAAATTTTCGCAAGTCTGATACTCGAAACCAATAACTACAAAGGCCTAGTCGGAAAACACACATATCTTTGTAATCGGGCGAGTTTCTACTTTCAGATGCAATAGGAATTTCTAGCGTTCGTCAATCCGTTCGCGAGATATTGGAGTTTGAAATTAAGGGATGGTTGAGAAACCATCAAAATTTTCGCTGGTCTGATACTGGAAACCAACAACTGGAATGGCCTAGGGGAAAAGTACACATACCATTGTAATCGGGCGAGTTTCTACATTCAGATGCAACAGGAATTTCTCGAGTTCGTCAATCCGTTCGCGAGATATGGGAGTTTGAAGTTAAGGAATGTTTGAGAAACCATCAAAATTTTCGCAAGTCTGATACTCGAAACCAATAACTACAAATGCCTAGGGGGAAAACACACATATCTTTGTAATCGGGCGAGTTTCTACTTTCAGATGCAACAGGAATTTCTCGAGTTCGTCAATCCGTTCGCGAGATATGGGAGTTCGATGTTAAGGAATGGTTGAGAAACCATCACAATTTTCGCAAGTCTGATACTCGAAATCAATAAATACTATGGCCTAGGGTAAAAATACACATACCGTTGTAATCGGGCGAGTTTCTGCTTTCAGATGCAATAGGAAATTCTCGAGTTCGTCAATCCGTTCGCGAGATATGGGAGTTTGAAGTTAAGGAATGGTTGAGAAACCATCAAAATTTTCACTGGTCTGATACTCCAAACCAAGAACTGGAATGGTCTAGGGGAAAAGTACACACACCTTTGTAATCGGGCGAGTTTCTGCTTTTAGATGCAATAGGAAATTCTCGAGTTCGTCAATCCGTTCGCGAGATATGGAAGTGTGAAAATAAGGAATGGTTGAGAAACCATCAAAATTTTCGCAAGTCTGTTACTCGAAACCAATAACTACAAATGCCTAGGGGAAAAATACCCATGCCGTTGAAATCGGGCGACTTTCTACTTTCACATGCAACAGGAATTTCTCGAGTTCGTCAATCCGATCGCGAGATATGGGAGTTTGAAGTTAAGGAATGGTTGAGAAACCATCAAAATTTTGGCAATTCTGATACTCGAAACCAATAAATACTATGGCCTAGGGGAAAAATACACATACCGCTGTAATCGGGCGAGTTTCTGCTTTCAGATGCAATAGGAAATTCTCGAGTTCGTCAATCCGTTCGCGGGATATGGGAGTTTGAAGTTAAGGAATGGTTGAGAAACCATCAAAATTTTCGCTGCTCTGATACTCGAACCCAATAACTGGAATGCCCTAGGGGAAAAGTACACATACCATTGTAATCGGGCAAGTTTCTACATTCAGATGCAACAGGAATTTCTCGAGTTCGTCAATCCGTTCGCGAGATATGGGAGTTTGAAGTTAAGGAATGGTTGAGAAACCATCAAAATTTTCGCAAGTCTGATACTCGAAACCAATAACTACAAATGCCTAGGGGGAAAACACACATATCTTTGTAATCGGGCGAGTTTCTACTTTCAGATGCAACAGGAATTTCTCGAGTTCGTCAATCCGTTCGCGAGATATGGGAGTTCGAAGTTAAGGAATGGTTGAGAAACCATCACAATTTTCGCAAGTCTGATACTCGAAATCAATAAATACTATGGCCTAGGGGAAAAATACACATACCGTTGTAATCGGGCGAGTTTCTGCTTTCAGATGCAATAGGAAATTCTCGAGTTCGTCAATCCGTTCGCGGGATATGGGAGTTTGAAGTTAAGGAATGGTTGAGAAACCATCAAAATTTTCGCTGCTCTGATACTCGAACCCAATAACTGGAATGCCCTAGGGGAAAAGTACACATACCATTGTAATCGGGCGAGTTTCTACATTCAGATGCAACAGGAATTTCTCGAGTTCGTCAATCCGTTCGCGAGATATGGGAGTTTGAAGTTAAGGAATGGTTGAGAAACCATCAAAATTTTCGCAAGTCTGATACTCGAAACCAATAACTACAAATGCCTAGGGGGAAAACACACATATCTTTGTAATCGGGCGAGTTTCTACTTTCAGATGCAACAGGAATTTCTCGAGTTCGTCAATCCGTTCGCGAGATATGGGAGTTCGAAGTTAAGGAATGGTTGAGAAACCATCACAATTTTCTTAACTCTGATACTCGAAATCAATAAATACTATGGCCTAGGGGAAAAATACACATACGGTTGTAATCGGGCGAGTTTCTGCTTTCAGATGCAATAGGAAATTCTCGAGTTCGTCAATCCGTTCGCGAGATATGGGTGTTTGAAGTTAAGGAATGGTTGAGAAACCATCAACATTTTCGCAATTCTGATACTCGAAACCAATAACTACAAATGACTAGGGGAAAAATACACATACCATTTGATCGGGCGAGATTCTACTTTCACATGCAACAGGAATTTCTTGAGTTCGTCAATGCGTTCGCGAGATATGGGAGTTTGAATTTAAGGAATGTTTGAGAAATCATCAAAATTTTCGCAAGTCTGATACTCGAATTCAATAACTACTATGGCCTAGGGCAAAAATACACATACCGTTGTAATCGGGCGAGTTTCTACTTTCAGATGCAACAGGAATTTCTCGAGTTCGTCAATCCGTTCGCGAGATATGGAAGTTTGAAGTTAAGGAATGCTTGAGAAACCATCAAAATTTTCGCTGGTCTGATACTCGAATCCAATAACTACAATGGCCTGGGGGAAAACACACATACCGTTGTAATCGGGCGAGTTTCTACTTTCAGATGCAACAGGAATTTCTCGAGTTCGTCAATCCGTTCGCGGGATATGGGAATTTGAAGTTAAGGAATGGTTGAGAAACCATCAAAATTTTCGCTGGTCTGATACTCGAAACCAATAACTGGAATGGCCTAGGGGAACGATACACATACCCTTGTAATCGGGCGAGTTTCTGCTTTCAGATGCAATAGCAAATTCTCGAGTTCGTCAACCCGTTCGCGGGATATGGGAGTTTGAAGTTAAGGAATGGTTGAGAAATCATCAAAATTTTCGCAAGTCTGATACTCGAATCCAATAACTACTATGGCCTAGGGCAAAAATACACATACCATTGTAATCGGGCGAGTTTCTGCTTTCAGATGCAATAGGAAATTCTCGAGTTCGTCAATCCGTTCGCGAGGTATGGAAGTTTGAAGTTAAGGAATGCTTGAGAAATCATCAAAATTTTCGCTGGTCTGATACTGGAAACCAGCAACTGGAATGGCCTAGGGGAAAAGTACACACACCGTTGTAATCGGGCGAGTTTCTGCTTTCAGATGCTATAGGAAATTCTCGTGTTCGTCAATCCGTTCGCGAGAAATGGAAGTGTGAAAATAAGGAATGGTTGAGAAACCATCAAAATTTTCGCAAGTCTGATACTCGAAACCTATAACTGGAATGGCCTAGGGGAAAAGTACACATACCATTGTAATCGGGCGAGCTTCTACTTTCAGATGCAACAGGAATTTCTCGAGTTCGTCAATCCGTTCGCTTGATATGGGAGTTTGAAGTTAAGGAATGGTTGAGAAACCATCAAAATTTTCGCAAGTCTGATAATCGAAACCAATAACTACAAAGGCCTAGGGGGAAAACACACATATCTTTGTAATCGGGCGAGTTTCTACTTTCAGATGCAATAGGAATTTCTAGCGTTCGTCAATCCGTTCGCGAGATATGGGAGTTTGAAGTTAAGGGATGGTTGAGAAACCATCAAAATTTTCGCAAGTCTGATACTCGAAACCAATAACTGGAATGGCCTAGGGGAAAAGTACACATACCGTTGCAATCGGGCGACTTTCTACTTTCACATGCAACAGGAATTTCTCGAGTTCGTCAATCCGTTCGCGGGATATGGGAATTTGAAGTTAAGGAATGGTTGAAAAACCATCAAAATTTTCGCTGGTCTGATACTCGAAACCAATAACTGGAATGGCCTAGGGGAAAAGTATACACACCATTGCAATCGGGCGAGTTTCTACTTTCAGATGCAACAGGAATTTCTCGAGTTCGTCAATCCGTTCGCGAGATATGGGAGTTTGAAATTAAGGAATGGTTGAGAAACCATCATAATTTTCGCAAGTCTGATACGCGAAACCAATAACTACAATGGCCTAGGGGAACGATACACATACCCTTGTAATCGGGCGAGTTTCTGCTTTCAGATGCAATAGCAAATTCTCGAGTTCGTCAACCCGTTCGCGGGATATGGGAGTTTGAAGTTAAGGAATGGTTGAGAAATCATCAAAATTTTCGCAAGTCTGATACTCTAATCCAATAACTACTATGGCCTAGGGGAAAAGTACACACACATCGTTGTAATCGGGCGAGTTTCTGCTATCAGATGCAATAGGAAATTCTCGAGTTCGTCACTCCGTTCGCGAGATATGGAAGCGTGAAAATAAGGAATGGTTGAGAAACCATCAAAATTTTCGCAAGTCTGATACTCGAAACCAATAACTACAAAGGCCTAGGAGAAAAATACACATACCGTTGTAATCGGGCGACTTTCTACTTTCACATGCAACAGGAATTTCTCGTGTTCGTCAATCCGTTCGCGGGATATGGGAGTTTGAAGTTAAGGAATGGTTGAGAAACCATCAAAATCTTCGATGGTCTGATACTCGAAACCAATAACTGGAATGGCCTAGGGGAAAAGTACACATACCATTGTAATCGGGCGAGTTTCTACTTTCAGATGCAACAGGAATTTCTCGAGTTCGTCAATCCGTTCGCTTGTTATGGGAGTATGAAGGTAAGGAATGGTTGAGAAACCATCAAAATTTTCGCAAGTCTGATTCTCGAAACCAATAACTACAAAGGCCTAGTCGGAAAACACACATATCTTTGTAATCGGGCGAGTTTCTACTTTCAGATGCAATAGGAATTTCTAGCGTTCGTCAATCCGTTCGCGAGATATGGGAGTTTGAAATTAAGGGATGGTTGAGAAACCATCAAAATTTTCGCTGGTCTGATACTGGAAACCAACAACTGGAATGGCCTAGGGGAAAAGTACACATACCATTGTAATCGGGCGAGTTTCTACATTCAGATGCAACAGGAATTTCTCGAGTTCGTCAATCCGTTCGCGAGATATGGGAGTTTGAAGTTAAGGAATGGTTGAGAAACCATCAAAATTTTCGCAAGTCTGATACTCGAAACCAATAACTACAAATGCCTAGGGGGAAAACACACATATCTTTGTAATCGGGCGAGTTTCTACTTTCAGATGCAACAGGAATTTCTCGAGTTCGTCAATCCGTTCGCGAGATATGGGAGTTCGATGTTAAGGAATGGTTGAGAAACCATCACAATTTTCGCAAGTCTGATACTCGAAATCAATAAATACTATGGCCTAGGGTAAAAATACACATACCGTTGTAATCGGGCGAGTTTCTGCTTTCAGATGCAACAGGAAATTCTCGAGTTCGTCAATCCGTTCGCGAGATATGGGAGTTTGAAGTTAAGGAATGGTTGAGAAACCATCAAAATTTTCACTGGTCTGATACTCCAAACCAAGAACTGGAATGGTCTAGGGGAAAAGTACACAAACCTTTGTAATCGGGCGAGTTTCTGCTTTTAGATGCAATAGGAAATTCTCGAGTTCGTCAATCCGTTCGCGAGATATGGAAGTGTGAAAATAAGGAATGGTTGAGAAGCCATCAAAATTTTCGCAAGTCTGTTACTCGAAACCAATAACTACAAATGCCTAGGGGAAAAATACCCATGCCGTTGAAATCGGGCGACTTTCTACTTTCACATGCAACAGGAATTTCTCGAGTTCGTCAATCCGATCGCGAGATATGGGAGTTTGAAGTTAAGGAATGGTTGAGAAACCATCAAAATTTTGGCAATTCTGATACTCGAAACCAATAAATACTATGGCCTAGGGGAAAAATACACATACCGTTGTAATCGGGCGAGTTTCTGCTTTCAGATGCAATAGGAAATTCTCGAGTTCGTCAATCCGTTCGCGGGATATGGGAGTTTGAAGTTAAGGAATGGTTGAGAAACCATCAAAATTTTCGCTGCTCTGATACTCGAACCCAATAACTGGAATGCCCTAGGGGAAAAGTTCACATACCATTGTAATCGGGCGAGTTTCTACATTCAGATGCAACAGGAATTTCTCGAGTTCGTCAATCCGTTCGCGAGATATGGGAGTTTGAAGTTAAGGAATGGTTGAGAAACCATCAAAATTTTCGCAAGTCTGTTACTCGAAACCAATAACTACAAAGGCCTAGGGGGAAAACACACATATCTTTGTAATCGGGCGAGTTTCTACTTTCAGATGCAAGAGGAATTTCTAGCGTTCGTCAATCCGTTCGCGAGATATGGGAGTTTGAAGTTCAGGGATGGTTGAGAAACCATCAAAATTTTCGCAAGTCTGATACTCGAAACCAATAACTGGAATGGCCTAGGGGAAAAGTACACATACCGTTGCAATCGGGCGACTTTCTACTTTCACATGCAACAGGAATTTCTCGAGTTCGTCAATCCGTTCGCGAGATATGGGAGTTTGAAGTTAAGGAATGGTTGAGAAACCATCAAAATTTTCGCAAGTCTGATACTCGAAACCAATAACTACAAATGCTTAGGGGGAAAACACACATATCTTTGTAATCGGGCGAGTTTCTACTTTCAGATGCAACAGGAATTTCTCGAGTTCGTCAATCCGTTCGCGAGATATGGGAGTTCGAAGTTAAGGAATGGTTGAGAAACCATCACAATTTTCGCAACTCTGATACTCGAAATCAATAAATACTATGGCCTAGGGGAAAAATACACATACCGTTGTAATCGGGCGAGTTTCTGCTTTCAGATGCAATAGGAAATTCTCGAGTTCGTCAATCCGTTCGCGAGATATGGGTGTTTGAAGTTAAGGAATGGTTGAGAAACCATCAACATTTTCGCAATTCTGATACTCGAAACCAATAACTACAAATGACTAGGGGAAAAATACACATACCATTTGATCGGGCGAGATTCTACTTTCACATGCAACAGGAATTTCTTGAGTTCGTCAATGCGTTCGCGAGATATGGGAGTTTGAATTTAAGGAATGTTTGAGAAATCATCAAAATTTTCGCAAGTCTGATACTCGAATTCAATAACTACTATGGCCTAGGGCAAAAATACACATACCGTTGTAATCGGGCGAGTTTCTACTTTCAGATGCAACAGGAATTTCTCGAGTTCGTCAATCCGTTCGCGAGATATGGAAGTTTGAAGTTAAGGAATGCTTGAGAAACCATCAAAATTTTCGCTGGTCTGATACTCGAATCCAATAACTACAATGGCCTGGGGGAAAACACACATACCGTTGTAATCGGGCGAGTTTCTACTTTCAGATGCAACAGGAATTTCTCGAGTTCGGCAATCCGTTCGCGGGATATGGGAATTTGAAGTTAAGGAATGGTTGAGAAACCATCAAAATTTTCGCTGGTCTGATACTCGAAACCAATAACTGGAATGGCCTAGGGGAAAAGTATACACACCATTGCAATCGGGCGAGTTTCTACTTTCAGATGCAACAGGAAATTCTCGAGTTCGTCAATCCGTTCGCGAGATATGGGAGTTTGAAATTAAGGAATGGTTGAGAAACCATCATAATTTTCGCAAGTCTGATACGCGAAACCAATAACTACAATGGCCTAGGGGAACGATACACATACCCTTGTAATCGGGCGAGTTTCTGCTTTCAGATGCAATAGCAAATTCTCGAGTTCGTCAACCCGTTCGCGGGATATGGGAGTTTGAAGTTAAGGAATGGTTGAGAAATCATCAAAATTTTCGCAAGTCTGATACTCGAATACAATAACTACAAATGCCTAGGGGGAAAACACACATATCTTTGTAATCGGGCGAGTTTCTACTTTCAGATGCAACAGGAATTTCTCGAGTTCGTCAATCCGTTCGCGAGATATGGGAGTTCGATGTTAAGGAATGGTTGAGAAACCATCACAATTTTCGCAAGTCTGATACTCGAAATCAATAAATACTATGGCCTAGGGTAAAAATACACATACCGTTGTAATCGGGCGAGTTTCTGCTTTCAGATGCAATAGGAAATTCTCGAGTTCGTCAATCCGTTCGCGAGATATGGGAGTTTGAAGTTAAGGAATGGTTGAGAAACCATCAAAATTTTCACTGGTCTGATACTCCAAACCAAGAACTGGAATGGTCTAGGGGAAAAGTACACACACCTTTGTAATCGGGCGAGTTTCTGCTTTTAGATGCAATAGGAAATTCTCGAGTTCGTCAATCCGTTCGCGAGATATGGAAGTGTGAAAATAAGGAATGGTTGAGAAACCATCAAAATTTTCGCAAGTCTGTTACTCGAAACCAATAACTACAAATGCCTAGGGGAAAAATACCCATGCCGTTGAAATCGGGCGACTTTCTACTTTCACATGCAACAGGAATTTCTCGAGTTCGTCAATCCGATCGCGAGATATGGGAGTTTGAAGTTAAGGAATGGTTGAGAAACCATCAAAATTTTGGCAATTCTGATACTCGAAACCAATAAATACTATGGCCTAGGGGAAAAATACACATACCGTTGTAATCGGGCGAGTTTCTGCTTTCAGATGCAATAGGAAATTCTCGAGTTCGTCAATCCGTTCGCGGGATATGGGAGTTTGAAGTTAAGGAATGGTTGAGAAACCATCAAAATTTTCGCTGCTCTGATACTCGAACCCAATAACTGGAATGCCCTAGGGGAAAAGTACACATACCATTGTAATCGGGCGAGTTTCTACATTCAGATGCAACAGGAATTTCTCGAGTTCGTCAATCCGTTCGCGAGATATGGGAGTTCGAAGTTAAGGAGTGGTTGAGAAACCATCACAATTTTCGCAAGTCTGATACTCGAAATCAATAAATACTATGGCCTAGGGGAAAAATACACACACCGTTGTAATCGGGCGAGTTTCTGCTTTCAGATGCAATAGGAAATTCTCGAGTTCGTCAATCCGTTCGCGGGATATGGGAGTTTGAAGTTAAGGAATGGTTGAGAAACCATCAAAATTTTCGCTGCTCTGATACTCGAACCCAATAACTGGAATGCCCTAGGGGAAAAGTACACATACCATTGTAATCGGGCGAGTTTCTACATTCAGATGCAACAGGAATTTCTCGAGTTCGTCAATCCGTTCGCGAGATATGGGTGTTTGAAGTTAAGGAATGGTTGAGAAACCATCAAAATTTTCGCAAGTCTGATACTCGAAACCAATAACTACAAATGCTTAGGGGGAAAACACACATATCTTTGTAATCGGGCGAGTTTCTACTTTCAGATGCAACAGGAATTTCTCGAGTTCGTCAATCCGTTCGCGAGATATGGGAGTTCGAAGTTAAGGAATGGTTGAGAAACCATCACAATTTTCGCAACTCTGATACTCGAAATCAATAAATACTATGGCCTAGGGGAAAAATACACATACCGTTGTAATCGGGCGAGTTTCTGCTTTCAGATGCAATAGGAAATTCTCGAGTTCGTCAATCCGTTCGCGAGATATGGGTGTTTGAAGTTAAGGAATGGTTGAGAAACCATCAACATTTTCGCAATTCTGATACTCGAATACAATAACTACAAATGCCTAGGGGGAAAACACACATATCTTTGTAATCGGGCGAGTTTCTACTTTCAGATGCAACAGGAATTTCTCGAGTTCGTCAATCCGTTCGCGAGATATGGGAGTTCGAAGTTAAGGAATGGTTGAGAAACCATCACAATTTTCGCAACTCTGATACTCGAAATCAATAAATACTATGGCCTAGGGGAAAAATACACATACCGTTGTAATCGGGCGAGTTTCTGCTTTCAGATGCAACAGGAATTTCTCGAGTTCGTCAATCCGTTCGCGAGATATGGGAGTTTGAAGTTAAGGAATGGTTGAGAAACCATCAAAATTTTCGCAAGTCTGTTACTCGAAACCAATAACTACAAAGGCCTAGGGGGAAAACACACATATCTTTGTAATCGGGCGAGTTTCTACTTTCAGATGCAAGAGGAATTTCTAGCGTTCGTCAATCCGTTCGCGAGATATGGGAGTTTGAAGTTCAGGGATGGTTGAGAAACCATCAAAATTTTCGCAAGTCTGATACTCGAAACCAATAACTGGAATGGCCTAGGGGAAAAGTACACATACCGTTGCAATCGGGCGACTTTCTACTTTCACATGCAACAGGAATTTCTCGAGTTCGTCAATCCGTTCGCGAGATATGGGAGTTTGAAGTTAAGGAATGGTTGAGAAACCATCAAAATTTTCGCAAGTCTGATACTCGAAACCAATAACTACAAATGCTTAGGGGGAAAACACACATATCTTTGTAATCGGGCGAGTTTCTACTTTCAGATGCAACAGGAATTTCTCGAGTTCGTCAATCCGTTCGCGAGATATGGGAGTTCGAAGTTAAGGAATGGTTGAGAAACCATCACAATTTTCGCAACTCTGATACTCGAAATCAATAAATACTATGGCCTAGGGGAAAAATACACATACCGTTGTAATCGGGCGAGTTTCTGCTTTCAGATGCAATAGGAAATTCTCGAGTTCGTCAATCCGTTCGCGAGATATGGGTGTTTGAAGTTAAGGAATGGTTGAGAAACCATCAACATTTTCGCAATTCTGATACTCGAAACCAATAACTACAAATGACTAGGGGAAAAATACACATACCATTTGATCGGGCGAGATTCTACTTTCACATGCAACAGGAATTTCTTGAGTTCGTCAATGCGTTCGCGAGATATGGGAGTTTGAATTTAAGGAATGTTTGAGAAATCATCAAAATTTTCGCAAGTCTGATACTCGAATTCAATAACTACTATGGCCTAGGGCAAAAATACACATACCGTTGTAATCGGGCGAGTTTCTACTTTCAGATGCAACAGGAATTTCTCGAGTTCGTCAATCCGTTCGCGAGATATGGAAGTTTGAAGTTAAGGAATGCTTGAGAAACCATCAAAATTTTCG
The DNA here is from genome assembly GCF_051014685.1 of Ptiloglossa arizonensis. Taxonomy (NCBI): domain Eukaryota; kingdom Metazoa; phylum Arthropoda; class Insecta; order Hymenoptera; family Colletidae; genus Ptiloglossa; species Ptiloglossa arizonensis. The sequence goes on from NW_027479370.1 coordinate 107,832, forward strand.
CTGGTCTGATACTCGAATCCAATAACTACAATGGCCTGGGGGAAAACACACATACCGTTGTAATCGGGCGAGTTTCTACTTTCAGATGCAACAGGAATTTCTCGAGTTCGGCAATCCGTTCGCGGGATATGGGAATTTGAAGTTAAGGAATGGTTGAGAAACCATCAAAATTTTCGCTGGTCTGATACTCGAAACCAATAACTGGAATGGCCTAGGGGAAAAGTATACACACCATTGCAATCGGGCGAGTTTCTACTTTCAGATGCAACAGGAATTTCTCGAGTTCGTCAATCCGTTCGCGAGATATGGGAGTTTGAAATTAAGGAATGGTTGAGAAACCATCATAATTTTCGCAAGTCTGATACGCGAAACCAATAACTACAATGGCCTAGGGGAACGATACACATACACTTGTAATCGGGCGAGTTTCTGCTTTCAGATGCAATAGCAAATTCTCGAGTTCGTCAACCCGTTCGCGGGATATGGGAGTTTGAAGTTAAGGAATGGTTGAGAAATCATCAAAATTTTCGCAAGTCTGATACTCGAATCCAATAACTACTATGGCCTAGGGCAAAAATACACATACCATTGTAATCGGGCGAGTTTCTGCTTTCAGATGCAATAGGAAATTCTCGAGTTCGTCAATCCGTTCGCGAGATATGGAAGTTTGAAGTTAAGGAATGCTTGAGAAACCATCAAAATTTTCGCTGGTCTGATACTGGAAACCAGCTACTGGAATGGCCTAGGGGAAAAGTACACACACAGTTGTAATCGGGCGAGTTTCTGCTTTCAGATGCTATAGGAAATTCTCGTGTTCGTCAATCCGTTCGCGAGAAATGGAAGTGTGAAAATAAGGAATGGTTGAGAAACCATCAAAATTTTCGCAAGTCTGATACTCGAAACCAATAACTGGAATGGCCTAGGGGAAAAGTACACATACCATTGTAATCGGGCGAGCTTCTACTTTCAGATGCAACAGGAATTTCTCGAGTTCGTCAATCCGTTCGCTTGATATGGGAGTTTGAAGTTAAGGAATGGTTGAGAAACCATCAAAATTTTCGCAAGTCTGATAATCGAAACCAATAACTACAAAGGCCTAGGGGGAAAACACACATATCTTTGTAATCGGGCGAGTTTCTACTTTCAGATGCAATAGGAATTTCTAGCGTTCGTCAATCCGTTCGCGAGATATGGGAGTTTGAAGTTAAGGGATGGTTGAGAAACCATCAAAATTTTCGCAAGTCTGATACTCGAAACCAATAACTGGAATGGCCTAGGGGAAAAGTACACATACCGTTGCAATCGGGCGACTTTCTACTTTCACATGCAACAGGAATTTCTCGAGTTCGTCAATCCGTTCGCGAGATATGGGAGTTTGAAGTTAAGGAATGGTTGAGAAACCATCAAAATTTTCGCAAGTCTGATACTCGAAACCAATAACTACAAATGCCTAGGGGAAAAATACACATACCATTGTAATCGGGCGAGATTCTACTTTCACATGCAACAGGAATTTCTCGAGTTCGTCAATGCGTTCGCGAGATATGGGAGTTTGAAGTTAAGGAATGCTTGAGAAATCATCCAAATTTTCGCAAGTCTGATACTCGAATCCAATAACTACTATGGCCTTGGGCAAAAATACACATACCGTTGTAATCGGGCGAGATTCTGCTTTCAGATGCAATAGGAAATTCTCGAGTTCGTCAATCCGTTCGCTTGATATGGAAGTTTGAAGTTAAGGAATGCTTGAGAAACCATCAAAATTTTCGCTGGTCTGATACTCGAAACCAACAACTGGAATGGCCCATGGGAAAAGTACACACACATCGTTGTAATCGGGCGAGTTTCTGCTATCAGATGCAATAGGAAATTCTCGAGTTCGTCACTCCGTTCGCGAGATATGGAAGCGTGAAAATAAGGAATGGTTGAGAAACCATCAAAATTTTCGCAAGTCTGATACTCGAAACCAATAACTACAATGGCCTAGGGGAAAAATACACATACCGTTGTAATCGGGCGAGTTTCGGCTTTCAGATGCAATAGGAAATTCTCGAGTTGGTCAATCCGTTCGCGAGATATGGAAGTGTGAATTTAAGGAATGGTTGAGGAACCATCAAAATTTTCGCAAGTCTGATACTCGAAATCAATAACTGGAATGGCCTAGGGGAAAAGTACATATACCATTGTAATCGGGCGAGTTTCTACTTTCAGATGCAACAGGAATTTCTCGAGTTCGTCAATCCGTTCGCTTGTTATGGGAGTATGAAGGTAAGGAATGGTTGAGAAACCATCAAAATTTTCGCAAGTCTGATACTCGAAACCAATAACTAGAAAGGCCTAGTCGGAAAACACACATATCTTTGTAATCGGGCGAGTTTCTACTTTCAGATGCAATAGGAATTTCTAGCGTTCGTCAATCCGTTCGCGAGATATGGGAGTTTGAAATTAAGGGATGGTTGAGAAACCATCAAAATTTTCGCTGGTCTGATACTGGAAACCAACAACTGGAATGACCTAGGGGAAAAGTACACATACCATTGTAATCGGGCGAGTTTCTACATTCAGATGCAACAGGAATTTCTCGAGTTCGTCAATCCGTTCGCGAGATATGGGAGTTTGAAGTTAAGGAATGGTTGAGAAACCATCAAAATTTTGGCAATTCTGATACTCGAAACCAATAAATACTATGGCCTAGGGGAAAAATACACATACCGTTGTAATCGGGCGAGTTTCTGCTTTCAGATGCAATAGGAAATTCTCGAGTTCGTCAATCCGTTCGCGGGATATGGGAGTTTGAAGTTAAGGAATGGTTGAGAAACCATCAAAATTTTCGCTGCTCTGATACTCGAACCCAATAACTGGAATGCCCTAGGGGAAAAGTACACATACCATTGTAATCGGGCGGGTTTCTACATTCAGATGCAACAGGAATTTCTCGAGTTCGTCAATCCGTTCGCGAGATATGGGAGTTTGAAGTTAAGGAATGGTTGAGAAACCATCAAAATTTTCGCAAGTCTGTTACTCGAAACCAATAACTACAAAGGCCTAGGGGGAAAACACACATATCTTTGTAATCGGGCGAGTTTCTACTTTCAGATGCAATAGGAATTTCTAGCGTTCGTCAATCCGTTCGCGAGATATGGGAGATTGAAGTTCAGGGATGGTTGAGAAACCATCAAAATTTTCGCAAGTCTGATACTCGAAACCAATAACTGGAATGGCCTAGGGGAAAAGTACACATACCGTTGCAATCGGGCGACTTTCTACTTTCACATGCAACAGGAATTTCTCGAGTTCGTCAATCCGTTCGCGAGATATGGGAGTTTGAAGTTAAGGAATGGTTGAGAAACCATCCAAATTTTCGCAAGTCTGATACTCGAATCCAATAACTACTATGGCCTTGGGCAAAAATACACATACCGTTGTAATCGGGCGAGTTTTTGCTTTCAGATGCAATAGGAAATTCTGGAGTTCGTCAATCCGTTGGCGAGATATGGAAGTTTGAAGTTTAGGAATGCTTGAGAAACCATCAAAATTTTCGCTGGTCCGATACTGGAAACCAACAACTGGAATGGCCTAGGGGAAAAGTACACATACCATTGTAATCGGGCGAGTTTCTACATTCAGATGCAACAGGAATTTCTCGAGTTCGTCAATCCGTTCGCGAGATATGGGAGTTTGAAGTTAAGGAATGGTTGAGAAACCATCAAAATTTTCGCAAGTCTGATACTCGAAACCAATAACTACAAATGCCTAGGGTGAAAACACACATATCTTTGTAATCGGGCGAGTTTCTACTTTCAGATGCAACAGGAATTTCTCGAGTTCGTCAATCCGTTCGCGAGATATGGGAGTTCGATGTTAAGGAATGGTTGAGAAACCATCACAATTTTCGCAAGTCTGATACTCGAAACCAATAACTACAAATGTCTAGGGGAAAAAGACACATACCATTGTAATCGGGCGTGTTTCTACTTCCAGATTCATCAGGAATTTCACGAGTTCGTCAATGCGTTCGCGAGATATGGGAGTTTGAAGTTAAGGAATGGTTGAGAAACCATTAAAAATTTCACTGGTCTGATACTCCAAACCAAGAACTGGAATGGTCTAGGGGAAAAGTACACACACCTTTGTAATCGGGCGAGTTTCTGCTTTTAGATGCAATAGGAAATTCTCGAGTTCGTCAATCCGTTCGCGAGATATGGAAGTGTGAAAATAAGGAATGGTTGAGAAACCATCAAAATTTTCGCAAGTCTGTTACTCGAAACCAATAACTACAAATGCCTAGGGGAAAAATACCCATGTCGTTGAAATCGGGCGACTTTCTACTTTCACATGCAACAGGAATTTATCGAGTTCGTCAATCCGATCGCGAGATATGGGAGTTTGAAGTTAAGGAATGGTTGAGAAACCATCAAAATTTTGGCAAGTCTGATGCTCGAAACCAATAAATACTATGGCCTAGGGGAAAAATACACATACCGTTGTAATCGGGCGAGTTTCTGCTTTCAGATGCAATAGGAAATTCTCGAGTTCGTCAATCCGTTCGCGGGATATGGGAGTTTGAAGTTAAGGAATGGTTGAGAAACCATCAAAATTTTCGCTGCTCTGATACTCGAAACCAATAACTACAAATGCCTAGGGGAAAAATACCCATGCCGTTGAAATCGGGCGACTTTCTACTTTCACATGCAACAGGAATTTCTCGAGTTCGTCAATCCGATCGCGAGATATGGGAGTTTGAAGTTAAGGAATGGTTGAGAAACCATCAAAATTTTGGCAAGTCTGATACTCGAAACCAATAAATACTATGGCCTAGGGGAAAAATACACATACCGTTGTAATCGGGCGAGTTTCTGCTTTCAGATGCAATAGGAAATTCTAGCGTTCGTCAATCCGTTCGCGAGATATGGGAGTTTGAAGTTCAGGGATGGTTGAGAAACCATCAAAATTTTCGCAAGTCTGATACTCGAAACCAATAACTGGAATGGCCTAGGGGAAAAGTACACATACCGTTGCAATCGGGCGACTTTCTACTTTCACATGCAACAGGAATTTCTCGAGTTCGTCAATCCGTTCGCGAGATATGGGAGTTTGAAGTTAAGGAATGGTTGAGAAACCATCAAAATTTTCGCAAGTCTGATACTCGAAACCAATAACTACAATGGCCTAGGGGAAAAATACACATACCGTTGTAATCGGGCGAGTTTCGGCTTTCAGATGCAATAGGAAATTCTCGAGTTGGTCAATCCGTTCGCTTGATATGGGAGTTTGAAGGTAAGGAATGGTTGAGAAACCATCAAAATTTTCGCAAGTCTGATACACGAAACCAATAACTACAAAGGCCTAGTCGGAAAACACACATATCTTTGTAATCGGGCGAGTTTCTACTTTCAGATGCAATAGGAATTTCTAGCGTTCGTCAATCCGTTCGCGAGATATGGGAGTTTGAAATTAAGGGATGGTTGAGAAACCATCAAAATTTTCGCTGCTCTGATACTCGAACCCAATAACTGGAATGGCCTAGGGGAAAAGTACACATACCATTGTAATCGGGCGAGTTTCTACATTCAGATGCAACAGGAATTTCTCGAGTTCGTCAATCCGTTCGCCAGATATGAGAGTTTGAAGTTAAGGAATGGTTGAGAAACCATCAAAATTTTCGCAAGTCTGATACTCGAAACCAATAACTACAAATGCCTAGGGGGAAAACACACATATCTTTGTAATCGGGCGAGTTTCTACTTTCAGATGCAACAGGAATTTCCGAGTTCGTCAATCCGTTCGCGAGATATGGGAGTTCGATGATAAGGAATGGTTGAGAAACCATCACAATTTTCGCAAGTCTGATACTCGAAATCAATAAATACTATGGCCTAGGGTAAAAATACACATACCGTTGTAATCGGGCGAGTTTCTGCTTTCAGATGCAATAGGAAATTCTCGAGTTCGTCAATCCGTTCGCGAGATATGGGAGTTTGAAGTTAAGGAATGGTTGAGAAACCATCAAAATTTTCGCAAGTCTGATACTCGAAACCAATAACTACAAATGTCTAGGGGAAAAAGACACATACCACTGTAATCGGGCGTGTTTCTACTTCCAGATTCATCAGGAATTTCACGAGTTCGTCAATGCGTTCGCGAGATATGGGAGTTTGAAGTTAAGGAATGGTTGAGAAACCATTAAAATTTTCACTGGTCTGATACTCCAAACCAAGAACTGGAATGGTCTAGGGGAAAAGTACACACACCGTTGTAATCGGGCGAGTTTCTGCTTTTAGATGCAATAGGAAATTCTCGAGTTCGTCAATCCGTTCGCGAGATATGGAAGTGTGAAAATAAGGAATGGTTGAGAAACCATCAAAATTTTCGCAAGTCTGTTACTCGAAACCAATAACTACAAAGGCCTAGGGGAAAAATACACATACCTTTGTAATCGGGCGAGTTTCTACTTCCACATGCAACAGGAATTTCTCGAGTTCGTCAATCCGTTCGTGAGATATGGGAGTTTGAAGTTAAGGAATGGTTGAGAAACCATAAAAATTTTCACTGCTCTGATACTCGAAACCAATAACTGGAATGGCCTAGGGGAAAAGTACACACACCATTGTAATCGGGCGAGTTTCTACTTCCACATGCAACAGGAATTTCTCGAGTTCGTCAATCCGTTCGCGAGATATGGGAGTTTGAAGTTAAGGAATGGTTGAGAAACCATCAAAATTTTCGCTGGTCTAATACTCGAAACCAATAACTGGAATGGCCTAGGGCAAAAATACACACACCGTTGTAATCGGGCGAGTTTCTGCTTTCAGATGCAATAGGAAATTCTCGAGTTCGTCAATCCGTTCGCGAGATATGGAAGTTTGAAGTTAAAGAATGATTGAGAAACCATCAAAATTTTCGCAAGTCTGATACTCGAAACCAATAACTGGAATGGCCTAGGGGAAAAGTACACACAGTATTGTAATCGGGCGAGTTTCTACTTCCACATGCAACAGGAATTTCTCGAGTTCGTCAATCCGTTCGCGAGAAATGGGAGTCTGAAGTTAAGGAATGGTTGAGAAACCATCAAAATTTTCGCTGGTCTAATACTCGAAACCAATAACTGGAATGGCCTAGGGGAAAAGTACACACACCATTGTAATCGGGCGAGTTTCTACTTCCACATGCAACAGGAATTTCTCGTGTTCGTCAATCCGTCCACGAGAAATGGGAGTCTGAAGTTAAGGAATGGTTGAGAAACCATCAAAATTTTCGCTGGTCTAATACTCGAAACCAATAACTGGAACGGCCTAGGGGAAAAGTACACACACCATTGTAATCGGGCGGGTTTCTACTTTCAGATACAATAGGAATTTCTCGAGTTCGTCAATCCGTTCGCGGGATATGGGAATTTGAAGTTAAGGAATGGCAGAGAAATCATCAAAATTTTCGCAAGTCTGATACTCGAATCCAATAACTATTATGGCCTAGGGCAAAAATACACACACCGTTGTAATCGGGCGAGTTTCTGCTTTCAGATGCAATAGGAAATTCTCGAGTTCGTCAATCCGTTCGCGAGATATGGAAGTTTGAAGTTAAAGAATGATTGAGAAACCATCAAAATTTTCGCAAGTCTGATACTCGAAACCAATAACTGGAATGGCCTAGGGGAAAAGTACACACAGTATTGTAATCGGGCGAGTTTCTACTTCCACATGCAACAGGAATTTCTCGAGTTCGTCAATCCGTTCGCGAGAAATGGGAGTCTGAAGTTAAGGAATGGTTGAGAAACCATCAAAATTTTCGCTGGTCTAATACTCGAAACCAATAACTGGATTGGCCGAGGGGAAAAGTACACACACCATTGTAATCGGGCGGGTTTCTACTTTCAGATACAATAGGAATTTCTCGAGTTCGTCAATCAGGTCGCGGGATATGGGAATTTGAAGTTAAGGAATGGCTGAGAAATCATCAAAATTTTCGCAAGTCTGATACTCGAATCCAATAACTATTATGGCCTAGGGCAAAAATACACACACCATTGTAATCTGGCGGGTTTCTACTTTCAGATGCAATAGGAATTTCTCGAGTTCGTCATTCCGTTCGCGAAATATGGGTGTTTGAAGTTAAGGAGTGGTTGAGAAACCATCCAAATGTTCACTGGTCTGATACTCGAAACCAATAACTGGAATGGCCTAGGGGAAAAGTACACATACCATTGTAATCTGGCGGGTTTCTACTCTCAGATGCAATAGGAATTTCTCGAGTTCGTCATTCCGTTCGCGAAATATGGGAGTTTGAAGTTAAGGAGTGGTTGAGAAACCATCAAAATTTTCGCAAGTCAGATTCTCGAAACCAATAACTACTATGGCCTAGGGCAAAAATACACATACCGTTGTAATCGGGCGAGTTTCTGCTTTCAGATGCAGCAGGAGTTTCTCGAGTTCGTCAATCCGTTCGCGAGATATGGCAGTTAGAAGTTAAGGAATGGTTGAGAAACCATCAAAATTTTCGCAAAGTCTGATACTCGAAACCAACAACTGGAATGGCCTAGGGAAAAAGTACACACACCGTTGTAATCGGGCTAGTTTCTACTTTCAGATGCAACAGGAATTTCTCGAGTTCGTCAATCCGTTCGCGAGATATGGGAGTTTGAAGTTAAGGAATGGTTGAGAAACCATCCAAATTATCGCAAGTCTGATACTCGAAACCAATAACTGGAATGGCCTAGGGGAAAAGTACACATACCATTGTAATCGGGCGAGTTTCTACTTTCAGATGCAACAGGAATTTCTCGAGTTCGTTAATCCGTTCGCGAGAAGTGTGAGTTTGAAGTTATGGAATGATTGAGAAACCATCAAAATTTTCGCAAGTCTGATACTCGAAACCAATAACTACTATGGCCTAGATCAAAAATGCACATACCGTTGTAATCGGGCGAGTTTCTGCTTTCAGATGCAACAGGAGTTTCTCGAGTTCGTAAATCCGTTCGCGAGATATGGGAGTTTGAAGTTAAGGAATGGTTGAGAAACCATCAAAATTATCGCAAGTCTGATACTCGAAACCAATAACTGGAATGGCCTAGGGGAAAAGTACACATACCATTCTAATCGGGCGAGTTTCTACATTCAGATGCAACAAGAATTTCTCGAGTTCGTCAATCCGTTCGCGAGAAGTGTGAGTTTGAAGTTATGGAATGATTGAGAAACCATCAAAATTTTCGCAAGTCTGATACTCGAAACCAATAACTACTATGGCCTAGGTCAAAAATGCACATACCGTTGTAATCGGGCGAGTTTCTGCTTTCAGATGCAACAGGAGTTTCTCGAGTTCGTCAATCCGTTCGCGAGATATGGGAGTTTGAAGTTAAGGAATGGTTGAGAAACCATCAAAATTTTCGCTGGTCTGATACTCGAAACCAACAACTGGAATGGCCTAGGGGAAAAGTACACACACCATTGTAATGGGGCGAGATTCTACTTTCTGGTGCAACAGGAATTCCTCGAGTTCGTCAATCCGTTCGCGAGATATGGAGTTTGAAGTTAAGGAATGGTTGAGAAACCATCAAAATTTTCGCAAGTGTGATACTCGAAACCAATAACTGGAATGGCCTAGTAGAAAAGTACACACACGATTGTAATTGGACGAGTTTCTACTTTCTGATGCAACAGGAATTCCTCGAGTTCGTCAATCCGTTCGCGAGATATGGGAGTTTGAAGTTAAGGAATGGTTGAGAAACCATCAAAATTTTCGCAAGTGTGATACTCGAAACCAATAACTGGAATGGCCTAGTAGAAAAGTACACACACCATTGTAATTGGACGAGTTTCTACTTTCTGATGCAACAGGAAATCCTCGAATTCGTCAATCCGTTCGCGAGATATGGGAGTTTGAAGGTAAGGAATTGTTGAGAAATCATCAAAATTTTCGCAAGTCTGTTACTCGAAACCAATAACTAGAATGGCCTAGGGGAAGAGTACACACACCATTGTAATTGGGCGAGTTTATACTTTCTGATGCAGCAGGAATTCCTCGAGTTCGTCAATCCGTTCGCGAGATATGGGAGTTTGAAATTAAGGAACGGTTGAGAAACCATCAAAATTTTTGCAAAACTGATACTCGAAACCAATAACTGGGATGGCCTAGGGGAAAAGTACACACACCATTGTAATGGGGCGAGTTTCTGCTTTCAGATGCAACAGGAATTTCTCGAGTTGGTCAATGCGTTCGCGAGATATGGGGGTTTGAAGTTAAGGAATGCTTGAGAAATCATCCAAATTTTCGCAAGTCTGATACTCGAATCCAATAACTACTATGGCCTTGGGCAAAAATACACATACCGTTGTAATTGGGCGAGTTTCTGCTTTCAGATGCAATAGGAAATTCTGGAGTTCGTCAATCCGTTGGCGAGATATGGAAGTTTGAAGTTAAGGAATGCTTGAGAAACCATCAAAATTTTCGCTGGTCTGATACTGGAAACCAACAACTGGAATGGCCTAGGGGAAAAGTACACATACCATTGTAATCGGGCGGGTTTCTACATTCAGATGCAACAGGAATTTCTCGAGTTCGTCAATCCGTTCGCGAGATATGGGAGTTTGAAGTTAAGGAATGGTTGAGAAACCATCAAAATTTTCGCAAGTATGATACTCGAAACCAATAACTACAAATGCCTAGGGGGAAAACACACATATCTTTGTAATCGGGCGAGTTTCTACTTTCAGATGCAACAGGAATTTCTCGAGTTCGTCAATCCGTTCGCGAGATATGGGAGTTCGATGTTAAGGAATGGTTGAGAAACCATCACAATTTTCGCAAGTCTGATACTCGAAATCAATAAATACTATGGCCTAGGGTAAAAATACACATACCGTTGTAATCGGGCGAGTTTCTGCTTTCAGATGCAATAGGAAATTCTCGAGTTCGTCAATCCGTTCGCGAGATATGGGAGTTTGAAGTTAAGGAATGGTTGAGAAACCATCAAAATTTTCGCAAGTCTGATACTCGAAACCAATAACTACAAATGTCTAGGGGAAAAAGACACATACCATTGTAATCGGGCGTGTTTCTACTTCCAGAATCATCAGGAATTTCACGAGTTCGTCAATGCGTTCGCGAGATATGGGAGTTTGAAGTTAAGGAATGGTTGAGAAACCATTAAAATTTTCACTGGTCTGATACTCCAAACCAAGAACTGGAATGGTCTAGGGGAAAAGTACACACACCTTTGTAATCGGGCGAGTTTCTGCTTTTAGATGCAATAGGAAATTCTCGAGTTCGTCAATCCGTTCGCGAGATATGGAAGTGTGAAAATAAGGAATGGTTGAGAAACCATCAAAATTTTCGCAAGTCTGTTACTCGAAACCAATAACTACAAATGCCTAGGGGAAAAATACCCATGCCGTTGAAATCGGGCGACTTTCTACTTTCACATGCAACAGGAATTTCTCGAGTTCGTCAATCCGATCGCGAGATATGGGAGTTTGAAGTTAAGGAATGGTTGAGAAACCATCAAAATTTTGGCAAGTCTGATACTCGAAACCAATAAATACTATGGCCTAGGGGAAAAATACACATACCGTTGTAATCGGGCGAGTTTCTGCTTTCAGATGCAATAGAAAATTCTCGAGTTCGTCAATCCGTTCGCGGGATATGGGAGTTTGAAGTTAAGGAATGGTTGAGAAACCATCAAAATTTTCGCTGCTCTGATACTCGAACCCAATAACTGGAATGCCCTAGGGGAAAAGTACACATACCATTGTAATCGGGCGAGTTTCTACATTCAGATGCAACAGGAATTTCTCGAGTTCGTCAATCCGTTCGCTTGATATGGGAGTTTGATGTTAAGGAATGGTTGAGAAACCATCAAAATTTTCGCAAGTCTGATACTCGAAACCAATAACTACAAAGGCCTAGGGGGAAAACACACATATCTTTGTAATCGGGCGAGCTTCTACTTTCAGATGCAATAGGAATTTCTAGCGTTCGTCAATCCGTTCGCGAGATATGGGAGTTTGAAGTTAAGGGATGGTTGAGAAACCATCAAAATTTTCGCAAGTCTGATACTCGAAACCAATAACTGGAATGGCCTAGGGGAAAAGTACACATACCGTTGCAATCGGGCGACTTTCTACTTTCACATGCAACAGGAATTTCTCGAGTTCGTCAATCCGTTCGCGAGATATGGGAGTTTGAAGTTAAGGAATGGTTGAGAAACCATCAAAATTTTCGCAAGTCTGATACTCGAAACCAATAACTACAATGGCCTAGAGAAAAATACACATACCGTTGTAATCGGGCGAGTTTCGGCTTTCAGATGCAATAGGAAATTCTCGAGTTGGTCAATCCGTTCGCGAGATATGGAAGTGTGAATTTAAGGAATGGTTGAGGAACCATCAAAATTTTCGCAAGTCTGATACACGAAACCAATAACTACAAAGGCCTAGTCGGAAAACACACATATCTTTGTAATCGGGCGAGTTTCTACTTTCAGATGCAATAGGAATTTCTAGCGTTCGTCAATCCGTTCGCGAGATATGGGAGTTTGAAATTAAGGGATGGTTGAGAAACCATCAAAATTTTCGCAAGTCTGATAATCGAAACCAATAACTGGAATGGCCTAGGGGAAAAGTACACAAACGATTGTATTCGGGCGAGTTTCTACTTTCAGATGCAACAGGAATTTCTCGAGTTCGTCAATGCGTTCGCGAGATATGGGAGTTTGAAGTTAAGGAATGCTTGAGAAATCATCCAAATTTTCGCAAGTCTGATACTCGAATCCAATAACTACTATGGCCTTGGGCAAAAATACACATACCGTTGTAATCGGGCGAGTTTCTGCTTTCAGATGCAATAGGAAATTCTGGAGTTCGTCAATCCGTTGGCGAGATATGGAAGTTTGAAGTTAAGGAATGCTTGAGGAACCATCAAAATTTTCGCTGGTCTGATACTCGAAACCAACAACTAGAACGGCCTAGGGGAAAAGTACACATACCATTGTAATCGGGCGAGTTTCTACATTCAGATGCAACAGGAATTTCTCGAGTTCGTCAATCCGTTCGCGAGATATGGGAGTTTGAAGATAAGGAATGGTTGAGAAACCATAAAAATTTTCGCTGGTCTAATACTCGAAACCAATAACTGGATTGGCCGAGGGGAAAAGTACACATACCATTGTAATCGGGCGAGTTTCTACTTTCAGATGCAACAGGAATTTCTCGAGTTCGTTAATCCGTTCGCGAGAAGTGTGAGTTTGAAGTTATGGAATGATTGAGAAACCATCAAAATTTTCGCAAGTCTGATACTCGAAACCAATAACTACAAATGCCTAGGGGGAAAACACACATATCTTTGTAATCGGGCGAGTTTCTACTTTCAGATGCAACAGGAATTTTCGAGTTCGTCAATCCGTTCGCGAGATATGGGAGTTCGATGTTAAGGAATGGTTGAGAAACCATCACAATTTTCGCAAGTCTGATTCTCGAAATCAATAAATACTATGGCCTAGGGTAAAAATACACATACCGTTGTAATCGGGCGAGTTTCTGCTTTCAGATGCAATAGGAAATTCTCGAGTTCGTCAATCCGTTCGCGAGATATGGGAGTTTGAAGTTAAGGAATGGTTGAGAAACCATCAAAATTTTCGCAAGTCTGATACTCGAAACCAATAACTACAAATGTCTAGGGGAAAAAGACACATACCATTGTAATCGGGCGTGTTTCTACTTCCAGATTCATCAGGAATTTCACGAGTTCGTCAATGCGTTCGCGAGATATGGGAGTTTGAAGTTAAGGAATGGTTGAGAAACCATTAAAATTTTCACTGGTCTGATACTCCAAACCAAGAACTGGAATGGTCTAGGGGAAAAGTACACACACCGTTGTAATCGGGCGAGTTTCTGCTTTTAGATGCAATAGGAAATTCTCGAGTTCGTCAATCCGTTCGCGAGATATGGAAGTGTGAAAATAAGGAATGGTTGAGAAACCATCAAAATTTTCGCAAGTGTGATACTCGAAACCAATAACTACAAAGGCCTAGGGGAAAAATACACATACCTTTGTAATCGGGCGAGTTTCTACTTCCACATGCAACAGGAATTTCTCGAGTTCGTCAATCCGTTCGTGAGATATGGGAGTTTGAAGTTAAGGAATGGTTGAGAAACCATAAAAATTTTCACTGGTCTGATACTCGAAACCAATAACTGGAATGGCCTAGGGGAAAAGTACACACACCATTGTAATCGGGCGAGTTTCTACTTCCACATGCAACAGGAATTTCTCGAGTTCGTCAATCCGTTCGCGAGATATGGGAGTTTGAAGTTAAGGAATGGTTGAGAAACCATCAAAATTTTCGCTGGTCTAATACTCGAAACCAATAACTGGAAGGGCCTAGGGGAAAAGTACACACACCATTGTAATCGGGCGGGTTTCTACTTTCAGATACAATAGGAATTTCTACAGTTCGTCAATGCGTTCGCGAAATATGGGAGTTTGAAGTTAAGGAATGGTTGAGAAACCATCAAAATTTTCGCTGGTCTAATACTCGAAACCAATAACTGGATTGGCCGAGGGGAAAAGTACACACACCATTGTAATCGGGCGGGTTTCTACTTTCAGATACAATAGGAATTTCTCGAGTTCGTCAATCAGGTCGCGGGATATGGGAATTTGAAGTTAAGGAATGGCTGAGAAATCATCAAAATTTTCGCAAGTCTGATACTCGAATCCAATAACTATTATGGCCTAGGGCAAAAATACACACACCATTGTAATCTGGCGGGTTTCTACTTTCAGATGCAATAGGAATTTCTCGAGTTCGTCATTCCGTTCGCGAAATATGGGAGTTTGAAGTTAAGGAGTGGTTGAGAAACCATCCAAATGTTCACTGGTCTGATACTCGAAACCAATAACTGGAATGGCCTAGGGGAAAAGTACACATACCATTGTAATCTGGCGGGTTTCTACTCTCAGATGCAATAGGAATTTCTCGAGTTCGTCATTCCGTTCGCGAAATATGGGAGTTTGAAGTTAAGGAGTGGTTGAGAAACCATCAAAATTTTCGCAAGTCAGATTCTCGAAACCAATAACTACTATGGCCTAGGGCAAAAATACACATACCGTTGTAATCGGGCGAGTTTCTGCTTTCAGATGCAGCAGGAGTTTCTCGAGTTCGTCAATCCGTTCGCGAGATATGGGAGTTAGAAGTTAAGGAATGGTTGAGAAACCATCAAAATTTTCGCTGGTCTGATACTCGAAACCAACAACTGGAATGGCCTAGGGAAAAAGTACACACACCGTTGTAATCGGGCTAGTTTCTACTTTCAGATGCAACAGGAATTTCTCGAGTTCGTCAATCCGTTCGCGAGATATGGGAGTTTGAAGTTAAGGAATGGTTGAGAAACCATCCAAATTATCGCAAGTCTGATACTCGAAACCAATAACTGGAATGGCCTAGGGGAAAAGTACACATACCATTGTAATCGGGCGAGTTTCTACTTTCAGATGCAACAGGAATTTCTCGAGTTCGTTAATCCGTTCGCGAGAAGTGTGAGTTTGAAGTTATGGAATGATTGAGAAACCATCAAAATTTTCGCAAGTCTGATACTCGAAACCAATAACTACTATGGCCTAGATCAAAAATGCACATACCGTTGTAATCGGGCGAGTTTCTGCTTTCAGATGCAACAGGAGTTTCTCGAGTTCGTAAATCCGTTCGCGAGATATGGGAGTTTGAAGTTAAGGAATGGTTGAGAAACCATCAAAATTATCGCAAGTCTGATACTCGAAACCAATAACTGGAATGGCCTAGGGGAAAAGTACACATACCATTCTAATCGGGCGAGTTTCTACATTCAGATGCAACAAGAATTTCTCGAGTTCGTCAATCCGTTCGCGAGAAGTGTGAGTTTGAAGTTATGGAATGATTGAGAAACCATCAAAATTTTCGCAAGTCTGATACTCGAAACCAATAACTACTATGGCCTAGGTCAAAAATGCACATACCGTTGTAATCGGGCGAGTTTCTGCTTTCAGATGCAACAGGAGTTTCTCGAGTTCGTCAATCCGTTCGCGAGATATGGGAGTTTGAAGTTAAGGAATGGTTGAGAAACCATCAAAATTTTCGCTGGTCTGATACTCGAAACCAACAACTGGAATGGCCTAGGGGAAAAGTACACACACCATTGTAATGGGGCGAGATTCTACTTTCTGGTGCAACAGGAATTCCTAGAGTTCGTCAATCCGTTCGCGAGATATGGAGTTTGAAGTTAAGGAATGGTTGAGAAACCATCAAAATTTTCGCAAGTGTGATACTCGAAACCAATAACTGGAATGGCCTAGTAGAAAAGTACACACACCATTGTAATTGGACGAGTTTCTACTTTCTGATGCAACAGGAAATCCTCGAGTTCGTCAATCCGTTCGCGAGAAATGTGAGTTTGAAGTTATGGAATGATTGAGAAACCATCAAAATTTTCGCAAGTCTGATACTCGAAACCAATAACTACTATGGCCTAGGTCAAAAATGCACACACCGTTGTAATCGGGCTAGTTTCTACTATCAGATGCAACAGGAATTTCTCGAGTTCGTCAATTCGTTCGCGAGATATGGGAGTTTGAAATTAAGGAATGGTTGAGAAACCATCAAAATTTTCGCAAGTGTGATACTCGAAACCAATAACTGGAATGGCCTAGGGGAAAAGTACACACACCATTGTAATGGGGCGAGTTTCTACTTTCTGATGCAACAGGAATTCCTCGAGTTCGTCAATCCGTTCGCGAGATATGGGAGTTTGAAGGTAAGGAATTGTTGAGAAATCATCAAAATTTTCGCAAGTCTGTTACTCGAAACCAATAACTAGAATGGCCTAGGGGAAGAGTACACACACCATTGTAATTGGGCGAGTTTATACTTTCTGATGCAGCAGGAATTCCTCGAGTTCGTCAATCCGTTCGCGAGATATGGGAGTTTGAAATTAAGGAACGGTTGAGAAACCATCAAAATTTTTGCAAAACTGATACTCGAAACCAATAACTGGGATGGCCTAGGGGAAAAGTACACACACCATTGTAATGGGGCGAGTTTCTGCTTTCAGATGCAACAGGAATTTCTCGAGTTGGTCAATGCGTTCGCGAGATATGGGGGTTTGAAGTTAAGGAATGCTTGAGAAATCATCCAAATTTTCGCAAGTCTGATACTCGAATCCAATAACTACTATGGCCTTGGGCAAAAATACACATACCGTTGTAATCGGGCGAGTTTCTGCTTTCAGATGCAATAGGAAATTCTGGAGTTCGTCAATCCGTTGGCGAGATATGGAAGTTTGAAGTTAAGGAATGCTTGAGAAACCATCAAAATTTTCGCTGGTCTGATACTGGAAACCAACAACTGGAATGGCCTAGGGGAAAAGTACACATACCATTGTAATCGGGCGGGTTTCTACATTCAGATGCAACAGGAATTTCTCGAGTTCGTCAATCCGTTCGCGAGATATGGGAGTTTGAAGTTAAGGAATGGTTGAGAAACCATCAAAATTTTCGCAAGTCTGATACTCGAAACCAATAACTACAAATGCCTAGGGGGAAAACACACATATCTTTGTAATCGGGCGAGTTTCTACTTTCAGATGCAACAGGAATTTCTCGAGTTCGTCAATCCGTTCGCGAGATATGGGAGTTCGATGTTAAGGAATGGTTGAGAAACCATCACAATTTTCGCAAGTCTGATACTCGAAATCAATAAATACTATGGCCTAGGGTAAAAATACACATACCGTTGTAATCGGGCGAGTTTCTGCTTTCAGATGCAATAGGAAATTCTCGAGTTCGTCAATCCGTTCGCGAGATATGGGAGTTTGAAGTTAAGGAATGGTTGAGAAACCATCAAAATTTTCGCAAGTCTGATACTCGAAACCAATAACTACAAATGTCTAGGGGAAAAAGACACATACCATTGTAATCGGGCGTGTTTCTACTTCCAGAATCATCAGGAATTTCACGAGTTCGTCAATGCGTTCGCGAGATATGGGAGTTTGAAGTTAAGGAATGGTTGAGAAACCATTAAAATTTTCACTGGTCTGATACTCCAAACCAAGAACTGGAATGGTCTAGGGGAAAAGTACACACACCTTTGTAATCGGGCGAGTTTCTGCTTTTAGATGCAATAGGAAATTCTCGAGTTCGTCAATCCGTTCGCGAGATATGGAAGTGTGAAAATAAGGAATGGTTGAGAAACCATCAAAATTTTCGCAAGTCTGTTACTCGAAACCAATAACTACAAATGCCTACGGGAAAAATACCCATGCCGTTGAAATCGGGCGACTTTCTACTTTCACATGCAACAGGAATTTCTCGAGTTCGTCAATCCGATCGCGAGATATGGGAGTTTGAAGTTAAGGAATGGTTGAGAAACCATCAAAATTTTGGCAAGTCTGATACTCGAAACCAATAAATACTATGGCCTAGGGGAAAAATACACATACCGTTGTAATCGGGCGAGTTTCTGCTTTCAGATGCAATAGAAAATTCTCGAGTTCGTCAATCCGTTCGCGGGATATGGGAGTTTGAAGTTAAGGAATGGTTGAGAAACCATCAAAATTTTCGCTGCTCTGATACTCGAACCCAATAACAGGAATGCCCTAGGGGAAAAGTACACATACCATTGTAATCGGGCGAGTTTCTACATTCAGATGCAACAGGAATTTCTCGAGTTCGTCAATCCGTTCGCTTGATATGGGAGTTTGAAGTTAAGGAATGGTTGAGAAACCATCAAAATTTTCGCAAGTCTGATACTCGAAACCAATAACTACAAAGGCCTAGGGGGAAAACACACATATCTTTGTAATCGGGCGAGCTTCTACTTTCAGATGCAATAGGAATTTCTAGCGTTCGTCAATCCGTTCGCGAGATATGGGAGTTTGAAGTTAAGGGATGGTTGAGAAACCATCAAAATTTTCGCAAGTCTGATACTCGAAACCAATAACTGGAATGGCCTAGGGGAAAAGTACACATACCGTTGCAATCGGGCGACTTTCTACTTTCACATGCAACAGGAATTTCTCGAGTTCGTCAATCCGTTCGCGAGATATGGGAGTTTGAAGTTAAGGAATGGTTGAGAAACCATCAAAATTTTCGCAAGTCTGATACTCGAAACCAATAACTACAATGGCCTAGGGGAAAAATACACATACCGTTGTAATCGGGCGAGTTTCGGCTTTCAGATGCAATAGGAAATTCTCGAGTTGGTCAATCCGTTCGCGAGATATGGAAGTGTGAATTTAAGGAATGGTTGAGGAACCATCAAAATTTTCGCAAGTCTGATACACGAAACCAATAACTACAAAGGCCTAGTCGGAAAACACACATATCTTTGTAATCGGGCGAGTTTCTACTTTCAGATGCAATAGGAATTTCTAGCGTTCGTCAATCCGTTCGCGAGATATGGGAGTTTGAAATTAAGGGATGGTTGAGAAACCATCAAAATTTTCGCAAGTCTGATAATCGAAACCAATAACTGGAATGGCCTAGGGGAAAAGTACACAAACGATTGTATTCGGGCGAGTTTCTACTTTCAGATGCAACAGGAATTTCTCGAGTTCGTCAATGCGTTCGCGAGATATGGGAGTTTGAAGTTAAGGAATGCTTGAGAAATCATCCAAATTTTCGCAAGTCTGATACTCGAATCCAATAACTACTATGGCCTTGGGCAAAAATACACATACCGTTGTAATCGGGCGAGTTTCTGCTTTCAGATGCAATAGGAAATTCTGGAGTTCGTCAATCCGTTGGCGAGATATGGAAGTTTGAAGTTAAGGAATGCTTGAGGAACCATCAAAATTTTCGCTGGTCTGATACTCGAAACCAACAACTAGAATGGCCTAGGGGAAAAGTACACATACCATTGTAATCGGGCGAGTTTCTACATTCAGATGCAACAGGAATTTCTCGAGTTCGTCAATCCGTTCGCGAGATATGGGAGTTTGAAGCTAAGGAATGGTTGAGAAACCATCAAAATTTTCGCAAGTCTGATACTCGAAACCAATAACTACAAATGCCTAGGGGGAAAACACACATATCTTTGTAATCGGGCGAGTTTCTACTTTCAGATGCAACAGGAATTTTCGAGTTCGTCAATGCGTTCGCGAGATATGGAGTTTGAAGTTAAGGAATGGTTGAGAAACCATCAAAATTTTCGCAAGTGTGATACTCGAAACCAATAACTGGAATGGCCTAGTAGAAAAGTACACACACCATTGTAATTGGACGAGTTTCTACTTTCTGATGCAACAGGAAATCCTCGAGTTCGTCAATCCGTTCGCGAGAAATGTGAGTTTGAAGTTATGGAATGATTGAGAAACCATCAAAATTTTCGCAAGTCTGATACTCGAAACCAATAACTACTATGGCCTAGGTCAAAAATGCACACACCGTTGTAATCGGGCTAGTTTCTACTATCAGATGCAACAGGAATTTCTCGAGTTCGTCAATTCGTTCGCGAGATATGGGAGTTTGAAATTAAGGAATGGTTGAGAAACCATCAAAATTTTCGCAAGTGTGATACTCGAAACCAATAACTGGAATGGCCTAGGGGAAAAGTACACACACCATTGTAATGGGGCGAGTTTCTACTTTCTGATGCAACAGGAATTCCTCGAGTTCGTCAATCCGTTCGCGAGATATGGGAGTTTGAAGGTAAGGAATTGTTGAGAAATCATCAAAATTTTCGCAAGTCTGTTACTCGAAACCAATAACTAGAATGGCCTAGGGGAAGAGTACACACACCATTGTAATTGGGCGAGTTTATACTTTCTGATGCAGCAGGAATTCCTCGAGTTCGTCAATCCGTTCGCGAGATATGGGAGTTTGAAATTAAGGAACGGTTGAGAAACCATCAAAATTTTTGCAAAACTGATACTCGAAACCAATAACTGGGATGGCCTAGGGGAAAAGTACACACACCATTGTAATGGGGCGAGTTTCTGCTTTCAGATGCAACAGGAATTTCTCGAGTTGGTCAATGCGTTCGCGAGATATGGGGGTTTGAAGTTAAGGAATGCTTGAGAAATCATCCAAATTTTCGCAAGTCTGATACTCGAATCCAATAACTACTATGGCCTTGGGCAAAAATACACATACCGTTGTAATCGGGCGAGTTTCTGCTTTCAGATGCAATAGGAAATTCTGGAGTTCGTCAATCCGTTGGCGAGATATGGAAGTTTGAAGTTAAGGAATGCTTGAGAAACCATCAAAATTTTCGCTGGTCTGATACTGGAAACCAACAACTGGAATGGCCTAGGGGAAAAGTACACATACCATTGTAATCGGGCGGGTTTCTACATTCAGATGCAACAGGAATTTCTCGAGTTCGTCAATCCGTTCGCGAGATATGGGAGTTTGAAGTTAAGGAATGGTTGAGAAACCATCAAAATTTTCGCAAGTCTGATACTCGAAACCAATAACTACAAATGCCTAGGGGGAAAACACACATATCTTTGTAATCGGGCGAGTTTCTACTTTCAGATGCAACAGGAATTTCTCGAGTTCGTCAATCCGTTCGCGAGATATGGGAGTTCGATGTTAAGGAATGGTTGAGAAACCATCACAATTTTCGCAAGTCTGATACTCGAAATCAATAAATACTATGGCCTAGGGTAAAAATACACATACCGTTGTAATCGGGCGAGTTTCTGCTTTCAGATGCAATAGGAAATTCTCGAGTTCGTCAATCCGTTCGCGAGATATGGGAGTTTGAAGTTAAGGAATGGTTGAGAAACCATCAAAATTTTCGCAAGTCTGATACTCGAAACCAATAACTACAAATGTCTAGGGGAAAAAGACACATACCATTGTAATCGGGCGTGTTTCTACTTCCAGAATCATCAGGAATTTCACGAGTTCGTCAATGCGTTCGCGAGATATGGGAGTTTGAAGTTAAGGAATGGTTGAGAAACCATTAAAATTTTCACTGGTCTGATACTCCAAACCAAGAACTGGAATGGTCTAGGGGAAAAGTACACACACCTTTGTAATCGGGCGAGTTTCTGCTTTTAGATGCAATAGGAAATTCTCGAGTTCGTCAATCCGTTCGCGAGATATGGAAGTGTGAAAATAAGGAATGGTTGAGAAACCATCAAAATTTTCGCAAGTCTGTTACTCGAAACCAATAACTACAAATGCCTACGGGAAAAATACCCATGCCGTTGAAATCGGGCGACTTTCTACTTTCACATGCAACAGGAATTTCTCGAGTTCGTCAATCCGATCGCGAGATATGGGAGTTTGAAGTTAAGGAATGGTTGAGAAACCATCAAAATTTTGGCAAGTCTGATACTCGAAACCAATAAATACTATGGCCTAGGGGAAAAATACACATACCGTTGTAATCGGGCGAGTTTCTGCTTTCAGATGCAATAGAAAATTCTCGAGTTCGTCAATCCGTTCGCGGGATATGGGAGTTTGAAGTTAAGGAATGGTTGAGAAACCATCAAAATTTTCGCTGCTCTGATACTCGAACCCAATAACAGGAATGCCCTAGGGGAAAAGTACACATACCATTGTAATCGGGCGAGTTTCTACATTCAGATGCAACAGGAATTTCTCGAGTTCGTCAATCCGTTCGCTTGATATGGGAGTTTGAAGTTAAGGAATGGTTGAGAAACCATCAAAATTTTCGCAAGTCTGATACTCGAAACCAATAACTACAAAGGCCTAGGGGGAAAACACACATATCTTTGTAATCGGGCGAGCTTCTACTTTCAGATGCAATAGGAATTTCTAGCGTTCGTCAATCCGTTCGCGAGATATGGGAGTTTGAAGTTAAGGGATGGTTGAGAAACCATCAAAATTTTCGCAAGTCTGATACTCGAAACCAATAACTGGAATGGCCTAGGGGAAAAGTACACATACCGTTGCAATCGGGCGACTTTCTACTTTCACATGCAACAGGAATTTCTCGAGTTCGTCAATCCGTTCGCGAGATATGGGAGTTTGAAGTTAAGGAATGGTTGAGAAACCATCAAAATTTTCGCAAGTCTGATACTCGAAACCAATAACTACAATGGCCTAGGGGAAAAATACACATACCGTTGTAATCGGGCGAGTTTCGGCTTTCAGATGCAATAGGAAATTCTCGAGTTGGTCAATCCGTTCGCGAGATATGGAAGTGTGAATTTAAGGAATGGTTGAGGAACCATCAAAATTTTCGCAAGTCTGATACACGAAACCAATAACTACAAAGGCCTAGTCGGAAAACACACATATCTTTGTAATCGGGCGAGTTTCTACTTTCAGATGCAATAGGAATTTCTAGCGTTCGTCAATCCGTTCGCGAGATATGGGAGTTTGAAATTAAGGGATGGTTGAGAAACCATCAAAATTTTCGCAAGTCTGATAATCGAAACCAATAACTGGAATGGCCTAGGGGAAAAGTACACAAACGATTGTATTCGGGCGAGTTTCTACTTTCAGATGCAACAGGAATTTCTCGAGTTCGTCAATGCGTTCGCGAGATATGGGAGTTTGAAGTTAAGGAATGCTTGAGAAATCATCCAAATTTTCGCAAGTCTGATACTCGAATCCAATAACTACTATGGCCTTGGGCAAAAATACACATACCGTTGTAATCGGGCGAGTTTCTGCTTTCAGATGCAATAGGAAATTCTGGAGTTCGTCAATCCGTTGGCGAGATATGGAAGTTTGAAGTTAAGGAATGCTTGAGGAACCATCAAAATTTTCGCTGGTCTGATACTCGAAACCAACAACTAGAATGGCCTAGGGGAAAAGTACACATACCATTGTAATCGGGCGAGTTTCTACATTCAGATGCAACAGGAATTTCTCGAGTTCGTCAATCCGTTCGCGAGATATGGG
The DNA here is from genome assembly GCF_051014685.1 of Ptiloglossa arizonensis. Classification (NCBI taxonomy): domain Eukaryota; kingdom Metazoa; phylum Arthropoda; class Insecta; order Hymenoptera; family Colletidae; genus Ptiloglossa; species Ptiloglossa arizonensis. Next base: position 131,679 of record NW_027479370.1, read on the forward strand.
AGTTTGAAGCTAAGGAATGGTTGAGAAACCATCAAAATTTTCGCAAGTCTGATACTCGAAACCAATAACTACAAATGCCTAGGGGGAAAACACACATATCTTTGTAATCGGGCGAGTTTCTACTTTCAGATGCAACAGGAATTTTCGAGTTCGTCAATGCGTTCGCGAGATATGGGAGTTTGAAGTTAAGGAATGGTTGAGAAACCATTAAAATTTTCACTGGTCTGATACTCCAAACCAAGAACTGGAATGGTCTAGGGGAAAAGTACACACACCGTTGTAATCGGGCGAGTTTCTGCTTTTAGATGCAATAGGAAATTCTCGAGTTCGTCAATCCGTTCGCGAGATATGGAAGTGTGAAAATAAGGAATGGTTGAGAAACCATCAAAATTTTCGCAAGTGTGATACTCGAAACCAATAACTACAAAGGCCTAGGGGAAAAATACACATACCTTTGTAATCGGGCGAGTTTCTACTTCCACATGCAACAGGAATTTCTCGAGTTCGTCAATCCGTTCGTGAGATATGGGAGTTTGAAGTTAAGGAATGGTTGAGAAACCATAAAAATTTTCACTGGTCTGATACTCGAAACCAATAACTGGAATGGCCTAGGGGAAAAGTACACACACCATTGTAATCGGGCGAGTTTCTACTTCCACATGCAACAGGAATTTCTCGAGTTCGTCAATCCGTTCGCGAGATATGGGAGTTTGAAGTTAAGGAATGGTTGAGAAACCATCAAAATTTTCGCTGGTCTAATACTCGAAACCAATAACTGGAAGGGCCTAGGGGAAAAGTACACACACCATTGTAATCGGGCGGGTTTCTACTTTCAGATACAATAGGAATTTCTACAGTTCGTCAATGCGTTCGCGAAATATGGGAGTTTGAAGTTAAGGAATGGCTAAGAAATCATCAAAATTTTCACACGTCTGATCCTCGAATCCGATAACTATTATGGCCTAGGGCAAAAATACACATACCGTTGTGATCGGGCGAGTTTCTGCTTTCAGATGCAATAGGAAATTCTCGAGTTCGTCAATCCGTCCGCGAGAAATGGGAGTCTGAAGTTAAGGAATGGTTGAGAAACCATCAAAATTTTCGCTGGTCTAATACTCGAAACCAATAACTGGAACGGCCTAGGGGAAAAGTACACACACCATTGTAATCGGGCGGGTTTCTACTTTCAGATACAATAGGAATTTCTCGAGTTCGTCAATCCGTTCGCGGGATATGGGAATTTGAAGTTAAGGAATGGCAGAGAAATCATCAAAATTTTCGCAAGTCTGATACTCGAATCCAATAACTATTATGGCCTAGGGCAAAAATACACATACCGTTGTAATCGGGCGAGTTTCTGCTTTCAGATGCAATAGGAAATTCTCGAGTTCGTCAATCCGTTCGCGAGATATGGAAGTGTGAAAATAAGGAATGGTTGAGAAACCATCAAAATTTTCGCAAGTCTGTTACTCGAAACCAATAACTACAAATGCCTAGGGGAAAAATACCCATGCCGTTGAAATCGGGCGACTTTCTACTTTCACATGCAACAGGAATTTCTCGAGTTCGTCAATCCGATCGCGAGATATGGGAGTTTGAAGTTAAGGAATGGTTGAGAAACCATCAAAATTTTGGCAAGTCTGATACTCGAAACCAATAAATACTATGGCCTAGGGGAAAAATACACATACCGTTGTAATCGGGCGAGTTTCTGCTTTCAGATGCAATAGGAAATTCTCGAGTTCGTCAATCCGTTCGCGGGATATGGGAGTTTGAAGTTAAGGAATGGTTGAGAAACCATCAAAATTTTCGCTGCTCTGATACTCGAACCCAATAACTGGAATGCCCTAGGGGAAAAGTACACATACCATTGTAATCGGGCGAGTTTCTACATTCAGATGCAACAGGAATTTCTCGAGTTCGTCAATCCGTTCGCTTGATATGGGAGTTTGAAGTTAAGGAATGGTTGAGAAACCATCAAAATTTTCGCAAGTCTGATACTCGAAACCAATAACTACAAAGGCCTAGGGGGAAAACACACATATCTTTGTAATCGGGCGAGCTTCTACTTTCAGATGCAATAGGAATTTCTAGCGTTCGTCAATCCGTTCGCGAGATATGGGAGTTTGAAGTTAAGGGATGGTTGAGAAACCATCAAAATTTTCGCAAGTCTGATACTCGAAACCAATAACTGGAATGGCCTAGGGGAAAAGTACACATACCGTTGCAATCGGGCGACTTTCTACTTTCACATGCAACAGGAATTTCTCGAGTTCGTCAATCCGTTCGCGAGATATGGGAGTTTGAAGTTAAGGAATGGTTGAGAAACCATCAAAATTTTCGCAAGTCTGATACTCGAAACCAATAACTACAATGGCCTAGGGGAAAAATACACATACCGTTGTAATCGGGCGAGTTTCGGCTTTCAGATGCAATAGGAAATTCTCGAGTTGGTCAATCCGTTCGCGAGATATGGAAGTGTGAATTTAAGGAATGGTTGAGGAACCATCAAAATTTTCGCAAGTCTGATACACGAAACCAATAACTACAAAGGCCTAGTCGGAAAACACACATATCTTTGTAATCGGGCGAGTTTCTACTTTCAGATGCAATAGGAATTTCTAGCGTTCGTCAATCCGTTCGCGAGATATGGGAGTTTGAAATTAAGGGATGGTTGAGAAACCATCAAAATTTTCGCAAGTCTGATAATCGAAACCAATAACTGGAATGGCCTAGGGGAAAATTACACAAACGATTGTATTCGGGCGTGTTTCTACTTTCAGATGCAACAGGAATTTCTCGAGTTCGTCAATGCGTTCGCGAGATATGGGAGTTTGAAGTTAAGGAATGCTTGAGAAATCATCCAAATTTTCGCAAGTCTGATACTCGAATCCAATAACTACTATGGCCTTGGGCAAAAATACACATACCGTTGTAATCGGGCGAGTTTCTGCTTTCAGATGCAATAGGAAATTCTGGAGTTCGTCAATCCGTTGGCGAGATATGGAAGTTTGAAGTTAAGGAATGCTTGAGGAACCATCAAAATTTTCGCTGGTCTGATACTCGAAACCAACAACTGGAATGGCCTAGGGGAAAAGTACACATACCATTGTAATCGGGCGAGTTTCTACATTCAGATGCAACAGGAATTTCTCGAGTTCGTCAATCCGTTCGCGAGATATGGGAGTTTGAAGCTAAGGAATGGTTGAGAAACCATCAAAATTTTCGCAAGTCTGATACTCGAAACCAATAACTACAAATGCCTAGGGGGAAAACACACATATCTTTGTAATCGGGCGAGTTTCTACTTTCAGATGCAACAGGAATTTTCGAGTTCGTCAATCCGTTCGCGAGATATGGGAGTTCGATGTTAAGGAATGGTTGAGAAACCATCACAATTTTCGCAAGTCTGATTCTCGAAATCAATAAATACTATGGCCTAGGGTAAAAATACACATACCGTTGTAATCGGGCGAGTTTCTGCTTTCAGATGCAATAGGAAATTCTCGAGTTCGTCAATCCGTTCGCGAGATATGGGAGTTTGAAGTTAAGGAATGGTTGAGAAACCATCAAAATTTTCGCAAGTCTGATACTCGAAACCAATAACTACAAATGTCTAGGGGAAAAAGACACATACCATTGTAATCGGGCGTGTTTCTACTTCCAGATTCATCAGGAATTTCACGAGTTCGTCAATGCGTTCGCGAGATATGGGAGTTTGAAGTTAAGGAATGGTTGAGAAACCATTAAAATTTTCACTGGTCTGATACTCCAAACCAAGAACTGGAATGGTCTAGGGGAAAAGTACACACACCGTTGTAATCGGGCGAGTTTCTGCTTTTAGATGCAATAGGAAATTCTCGAGTTCGTCAATCCGTTCGCGAGATATGGAAGTGTGAAAATAAGGAATGGTTGAGAAACCATCAAAATTTTCGCAAGTGTGATACTCGAAACCAATAACTACAAAGGCCTAGGGGAAAAATACACATACCTTTGTAATCGGGCGAGTTTCTACTTCCACATGCAACAGGAATTTCTCGAGTTCGTCAATCCGTTCGTGAGATATGGGAGTTTGAAGTTAAGGAATGGTTGAGAAACCATAAAAATTTTCACTGGTCTGATACTCGAAACCAATAACTGGAATGGCCTAGGGGAAAAGTACACACACCATTGTAATCGGGCGAGTTTCTACTTCCACATGCAAGAGGAATTTCTCGAGTTCGTCAATCCGTTCGCGAGATATGGGAGTTTGAAGTTAAGGAATGGTTGAGAAACCATCAAAATTTTCGCTGGTCTAATACTCGAAACCAATAACTGGAAGGGCCTAGGGGAAAAGTACACACACCATTGTAATCGGGCGGGTTTCTACTTTCAGATACAATAGGAATTTCTACAGTTCGTCAATGCGTTCGCGAAATATGGGAGTTTGAAGTTAAGGAATGGCTAAGAAATCATCAAAATTTTCACACGTCTGATCCTCGAATCCGATAACTATTATGGCCTAGGGCAAAAATACACATACCGTTGTGATCGGGCGAGTTTCTGCTTTCAGATGCAATAGGAAATTCTCGAGTTCGTCAATCCGTCCGCGAGAAATGGGAGTCTGAAGTTAAGGAATGGTTGAGAAACCATCAAAATTTTCGCTGGTCTAATACTCGAAACCAATAACTGGAACGGCCTAGGGGAAAAGTACACACACCATTGTAATCGGGCGGGTTTCTACTTTCTGATACAATAGGAATTTCTCGAGTTCGTCAATCCGTTCGCGGGATATGGGAATTTGAAGTTAAGGAATGGCAGAGAAATCATCAAAATTTTCGCAAGTCTGATACTCGAATCCAATAACTATTATGGCCTAGGGCAAAAATACACATACCGTTGTAATCGGGCGAGTTTCTGCTTTCAGATGCAATAGGAAATTCTCGAGTTCGTCAATCCGTTCGCGAGATATGGAAGTGTGAAAATAAGGAATGGTTGAGAAACCATCAAAATTTTCGCAAGTCTGTTACTCGAAACCAATAACTACAAATGCCTAGGGGAAAAATACCCATGCCGTTGAAATCGGGCGACTTTCTACTTTCACATGCAACAGGAATTTCTCGAGTTCGTCAATCCGATCGCGAGATATGGGAGTTTGAAGTTAAGGAATGGTTGAGAAACCATCAAAATTTTGGCAAGTCTGATACTCGAAACCAATAAATACTATGGCCTAGGGGAAAAATACACATACCGTTGTAATCGGGCGAGTTTCTGCTTTCAGATGCAATAGGAAATTCTCGAGTTCGTCAATCCGTTCGCGGGATATGGGAGTTTGAAGTTAATGAATGGTTGAGAAACCATCAAAATTTTCGCTGCTCTGATACTCGAACCCAATAACTGGAATGCCCTAGGGGAAAAGTACACATACCATTGTAATCGGGCGAGTTTCTACATTCAGATGCAACAGGAATTTCTCGAGTTCGTCAATCCGTTCGCTTGATATGGGAGTTTGAAGTTAAGGAATGGTTGAGAAACCATCAAAATTTTCGCAAGTCTGATACTCGAAACCAATAACTACAAAGGCCTAGGGGGAAAACACACATATCTTTGTAATCGGGCGAGCTTCTACTTTCAGATGCAATAGGAATTTCTAGCGTTCGTCAATCCGTTCGCGAGATATGGGAGTTTGAAGTTAAGGGATGGTTGAGAAACCATCAAAATTTTCGCAAGTCTGATACTCGAAACCAATAACTGGAATGGCCTAGGGGAAAAGTACACATACCGTTGCAATCGGGCGACTTTCTACTTTCACATGCAACAGGAATTTCTCGAGTTCGTCAATCCGTTCGCGAGATATGGGAGTTTGAAGTTAAGGAATGGTTGAGAAACCATCAAAATTTTCGCAAGTCTGATACTCGAAACCAATAACTACAATGGCCTAGGGGAAAAATACACATACCGTTGTAATCGGGCGAGTTTCGGCTTTCAGATGCAATAGGAAATTCTCGAGTTGGTCAATCCGTTCGCGAGATATGGAAGTGTGAATTTAAGGAATGGTTGAGGAACCATCAAAATTTTCGCAAGTCTGATACACGAAACCAATAACTACAAAGGCCTAGTCGGAAAACACACATATCTTTGTAATCGGGCGAGTTTCTACTTTCAGATGCAATAGGAATTTCTAGCGTTCGTCAATCCGTTCGCGAGATATGGGAGTTTGAAATTAAGGGATGGTTGAGAAACCATCAAAATTTTCGCAAGTCTGATAATCGAAACCAATAACTGGAATGGCCTAGGGGAAAATTACACAAACGATTGTATTCGGGCGTGTTTCTACTTTCAGATGCAACAGGAATTTCTCGAGTTCGTCAATGCGTTCGCGAGATATGGGAGTTTGAAGTTAAGGAATGCTTGAGAAATCATCCAAATTTTCGCAAGTCTGATACTCGAATCCAATAACTACTATGGCCTTGGGCAAAAATACACATACCGTTGTAATCGGGCGAGTTTCTGCTTTCAGATGCAATAGGAAATTCTGGAGTTCGTCAATCCGTTGGCGAGATATGGAAGTTTGAAGTTAAGGAATGCTTGAGGAACCATCAAAATTTTCGCTGGTCTGATACTCGAAACCAACAACTGGAATGGCCTAGGGGAAAAGTACACATACCATTGTAATCGGGCGAGTTTCTACATTCAGATGCAACAGGAATTTCTCGAGTTCGTCAATCCGTTCGCGAGATATGGGAGTTTGAAGCTAAGGAATGGTTGAGAAACCATCAAAATTTTCGCAAGTCTGATACTCGAAACCAATAACTACAAATGCCTAGGGGGAAAACACACATATCTTTGTAATCGGGCGAGTTTCTACTTTCAGATGCAACAGGAATTTTCGAGTTCGTCAATCCGTTCGCGAGATATGGGAGTTCGATGTTAAGGAATGGTTGAGAAACCATCACAATTTTCGCAAGTCTGATTCTCGAAATCAATAAATACTATGGCCTAGGGTAAAAATACACATACCGTTGTAATCGGGCGAGTTTCTGCTTTCAGATGCAATAGGAAATTCTCGAGTTCGTCAATCCGTTCGCGAGATATGGGAGTTTGAAGTTAAGGAATGGTTGAGAAACCATCAAAATTTTCGCAAGTCTGATACTCGAAACCAATAACTACAAATGTCTAGGGGAAAAAGACACATACCATTGTAATCGGGCGTGTTTCTACTTCCAGATTCATCAGGAATTTCACGAGTTCGTCAATGCGTTCGCGAGATATGGGAGTTTGAAGTTAAGGAATGGTTGAGAAACCATTAAAATTTTCACTGGTCTGATACTCCAAACCAAGAACTGGAATGGTCTAGGGGAAAAGTACACACACCGTTGTAATCGGGCGAGTTTCTGCTTTTAGATGCAATAGGAAATTCTCGAGTTCGTCAATCCGTTCGCGAGATATGGAAGTGTGAAAATAAGGAATGGTTGAGAAACCATCAAAATTTTCGCAAGTGTGATACTCGAAACCAATAACTACAAAGGCCTAGGGGAAAAATACACATACCTTTGTAATCGGGCGAGTTTCTACTTCCACATGCAACAGGAATTTCTCGAGTTCGTCAATCCGTTCGTGAGATATGGGAGTTTGAAGTTAAGGAATGGTTGAGAAACCATAAAAATTTTCACTGCTCTGATACTCGAAACCAATAACTGGAATGGCCTAGGGGAAAAGTACACACACCATTGTAATCGGGCGAGTTTCTACTTCCACATGCAAGAGGAATTTCTCGAGTTCGTCAATCCGTTCGCGAGATATGGGAGTTTGAAGTTAAGGAATGGTTGAGAAACCATCAAAATTTTCGCTGGTCTAATACTCGAAACCAATAACTGGAAGGGCCTAGGGGAAAAGTACACACACCATTGTAATCGGGCGGGTTTCTACTTTCAGATACAATAGGAATTTCTACAGTTCGTCAATGCGTTCGCGAAATATGGGAGTTTGAAGTTAAGGAATGGCTAAGAAATCATCAAAATTTTCACACGTCTGATCCTCGAATCCGATAACTATTATGGCCTAGGGCAAAAATACACATACCGTTGTGATCGGGCGAGTTTCTGCTTTCAGATGCAATAGGAAATTCTCGAGTTCGTCAATCCGTCCGCGAGAAATGGGAGTCTGAAGTTAAGGAATGGTTGAGAAACCATCAAAATTTTCGCTGGTCTAATACTCGAAACCAATAACTGGAACGGCCTAGGGGAAAAGTACACACACCATTGTAATCGGGCGGGTTTCTACTTTCTGATACAATAGGAATTTCTCGAGTTCGTCAATCCGTTCGCGGGATATGGGAATTTGAAGTTAAGGAATGGCAGAGAAATCATCAAAATTTTCGCAAGTCTGATACTCGAATCCAATAACTATTATGGCCTAGGGCAAAAATACACATACCGTTGTAATCGGGCGAGTTTCTGCTTTCAGATGCAATAGGAAATTCTCGAGTTCGTCAATCCGTTCGCGAGATATGGAAGTGTGAAAATAAGGAATGGTTGAGAAACCATCAAAATTTTCGCAAGTCTGTTACTCGAAACCAATAACTACAAATGCCTAGGGGAAAAATACCCATGCCGTTGAAATCGGGCGACTTTCTACTTTCACATGCAACAGGAATTTCTCGAGTTCGTCAATCCGATCGCGAGATATGGGAGTTTGAAGTTAAGGAATGGTTGAGAAACCATCAAAATTTTGGCAAGTCTGATACTCGAAACCAATAAATACTATGGCCTAGGGAAAAATACACATACCGTTGTAATCGGGCGAGTTTCTGCTTTCAGATGCAATAGGAAATTCTCGAGTTCGTCAATCCGTTCGCGGGATATGGGAGTTTGAAGTTAATGAATGGTTGAGAAACCATCAAAATTTTCGCTGCTCTGATACTCGAACCCAATAACTGGAATGCCCTAGGGGAAAAGTACACATACCATTGTAATCGGCGAGTTTCTACATTCAGATGCAACAGGAATTTCTCGAGTTCGTCAATCCGTTCGCTTGATATGGGAGTTTGAAGTTAAGGAATGGTTGAGAAACCATCAAAATTTTCGCAAGTCTGATACTCGAAAACCAATAACTACAAAGGCCTAGGGAGAAAACACACATATCTTTGTAATCGGGCGAGCTTCTACTTTCAGATGCAATAGGAATTTCTAGCGTTCGTCAATCCGTTCGCGAGATATGGGAGTTTGAAGTTAAGGGATGGTTGAGAAACCATCAAAATTTTCGCAAGTCTGATACTCGAAACCAATAACTGGAATGGCCTAGGGGAAAAGTACACATACCGTTGCAATCGG